>NC_142090.1:47732134-47882312 GCF_054644295.1 Miniopterus natalensis | reverse complement strand
TAGATTTTGCAAGTAAAGACAAGATAAAGTGATAAAATGGATAATTAGGAAGCAGGATGGAAAAGCGTTGCTAAGGAAGGAATGGACATCTGTTGGGTGATTAATAATATTTTACAGGTACTCAGTGCATCAAATCAATTAAACAAGAGAAATGTCACTGACACAATATCAACTTAAATTGTTACTGTGTTATGGTGGTTACTTCTTTCTCCGCCATTTAAGCAAAGATTTTCACTTTATTGTCTATGAGAAATATTTGTCACTCAGATGATAATATGGTGACCTAAAATGTTATTTGATAAAAGGGATTGTCTAAGATTGTGATGGCCAGTATAGTAGCGACTAGTCACATATCACCATTTAGCACTTGAAATGGGTCTGGTCCAAATTAAGATGTGCTTAAATGTAAACTATACCCTAGGTTTTAAAGATTTAGTCAATTGCATTCATAACATATTGATCATATACTGAAATGATAATATTTGGGGTATAGTGGGTAAAGTAGAACATTATTACAATAGCTTTTACCTGTTTCCTTTTTTTAGTGTGGCTGATCGGAAAGTTTTAAAATTACATACATGGCTTGCATTTGTGGCTCACTTTACATTTTTACTAGAAAGTGCAGCTCTAGGGATTTAATATTATTTAAACATGATATGCTTATGAATTGAGCCTGTAAATTTTTATGTTACTATAATTATAATGTTCAAATGCTTTATTTGAAAGCAGATGTACATTTGACATTGAAAATTGTGTGTATCTTTTTTCTGTTCTGTTGATGATTTCCTGCATAATTTCTTTACTCATGTTATATGGCACAGGTGGGAAATGTTCTGAACTCTTCTGAATAATGCCTGAAGGGAAGACTCACTAAAAGGAAGGGTATCTAATTTCCTTTAAATAAGCGAACCACTTGCCCTAGCCAGTTTGTGGACAGTTACATTCAGCAAAAGTTTGTCCTGTTCCTTTTCACATTTGCTAACATGAATAAATGAAAATTCAGTGAAAATGACCACAAGTAACCTACAGAGAACTTGCAAACAAGTTTCAGAAAATAATAGATTAACCCATCTACATAACTTCTGGAGAATATTAATTGACAATTGAAGATAAAAAATTCAGAATGTAGGTCATTGGGATCATATTGTGACACCAGCATTCATTTAACTTAAAATAAACTTGAAATTCTTAGGTGATGTTTGTTGCAGAATAATTCAGTTCTGCATGTGAAAAAACAGAAACTTTCACATTGTTTACATAATTGTGCATGCTTTGAAAGTCATGTTCAACAAGGAATTTTTGCAAAATTTAGCAATTTGCTGTTCAGTACAGGTATCACTGACAAAATATCACTTTGGCTCTTTTTCTTATTCCTGACACATATGAGATCAATGCTTTTCACCACAAGAGAAAAATACATTCTCTTTTTGAAGTCAGAGAGTTTTTGTATCTTGGTTTCAAGCTACTAACTACCTATGACATGATAAGGAAATGATACCTTTTAGGAGGAGGCCAAATTTAAGTATTAGAGCTGCTTTCAAAAATAACTTCAATCTTTTGAACAAAAGCATTCTAAAGTGAGACTTCCAGTCTTATTTTCATGTAGGAAGTGTAATTTTAGAAAAGTAGAATATTTCCTAGGTTACTTTTACGAACTTTGCTTTGTATTTATAGAATTCCGAACTCACTAACTCTGTAGCCATATGACTGTGATTCTTGCCATGGCTGACAAAAATCATGATGATTTTGGCACTAATTTTAACTCATTACTATTCCTTGTGTAATCTGTTAAACATGTCTTAATGTTTGAATTTAGAATCCTCTGACGATTTACCTGTTTTTATTAGTACAAATTTGAATCTCTAATGTGGATAAAAACGATTGTTTACTTATGATCTGGCAGGCTTTCTAAGACAATTAATCATGAGTGGGTCTGGAACTCTGAATCTCTTCTCTGTTTAATGCCATAGTCAATTTCCGGGCGCCATTAAGAAGGCCAGGTATCAATGGATTTGCTCCATTTAGGAAACTGTTAAAAACAAATGATGAGATTTTCAACCTCCTAAATTTTGCCACACATTGTTTCCAACATAAGGACATTTTCTCAAGCTCTCTGGAGATCCCAGTTATGGGCTGTGTTGTCTGCATGCCCAGAGTCCCTGTAGGCAATCATCTCTCTTCTACTAAACCATTATCCAAAATTGCTTCTTTCTGGTTGCCAAACTGGGAATAAAAGCACTGAGATGGAGAAATGTGGGTCAGGACCTTAATCTGTAAGGTATGTTGAAGATAAGAATATTACCTTTCTAAAACCCATCTCCACTTGAGTGTCACATGGAAAGATCTAAGGCTATTTGATATAAAACCTACACGTTATTATAGTCCCAAAGGACTGAAGAAACAGTCAGCATCTGAGTCTACATACTTCAAACAGTCAGCATACTTCAAAAGCCGAATGAGGTAAATAATAAATCACATTTCCATTATGAAAACCAATGATGTTTAAAGGGGAAAAAGTGTTGCAAATAGGTAACCATGCTTCAGTTTACTACTAGAATTTTTACATATCTTCATACATAAATTAGTTTTTACTGGTTTTTTTGTTTGCTTGTTTTTAAATATATCTTTATTGATTTCAGAGAGAGGAAGGGAGAAGGAGAGAGAGAGATAGAAACATCAATGATGAGAGAGTCATTGATCGAGCCCGCAACCTGGGCATGTGCCCTGACTGAGAATCGAACCCCGATCGCCTGGATCCCAGGCCGATGCTCAACCGCTGAGCCACTCCCGGCAGGGCAGTTTTTACTGTTTTTTTTCTTTTCATATCAGAATTTTAAGATATAAAATTAGAATAACAGTGTCCAGTGTAAATGGGTATTTACTACATTGTTTTATTATTATAAAACCAATTATTGATGTTTTATAGACTATTTTTATTCATATTTATAGATAGCTTTTTTATATTTATAATGTCAGAAATGGGTTCATGCACCCTGATTTACTCTTTACAATAACTATATATTTATTTTTAAAAATCCATTCTTATAAATACTTATAAAGCTGAAGAATAAATCAAGTATCTCAAATAATTATGTCTTTATTTTACAGGCATTGATTAAGAATAGGACTAGGTAGAACTATAGGCTATCCTGATGGTAATAGAAGTAAATGAACAATTTTATATATCGTTTCTATTTTGCCATCATATTTAACAACAAAGTTAGTAACTTTTATTAAACTTAAATGAAGCTGCTAATGAATAGGTCATTCTTTTCAAGTAGAAATGTATTCAGTGAAAAATGAGCTAAAAAAATTCTACATCCCCACCCCAAAACCCTAAACACACACACACACACACACACACACACACACACACACACACACACACACACAGGCTTATTTTTGGAAGAGGGGAGGGAAAAGTTCACCTAAATGCCTCTGCTTTAAGATTTGGTAGCAATTATTACCTTTCCCTATTAAAAGTGATGCATTTGTGCTCACTGGTTGTGGCTTTGAAGTCCTCTAGCATCAGCTCCCCACAGGTTGCAAATTTCATCACCCTTCTTTGCTGAGAGGCAATACCTTGAAAAGAGATGAGGTTCTTAAGTCAGATACAGGTTTTCCACTTACTTCCTGTGTAATATTGGGAAATAATTTAATAGTTTTAATCCTCACCCAAGGATATGTTTTTAATTGATTTTAGAGAGGAAGGTGGAAAGAGAGAGAAACATTGATATGAGAGGGAAACATTGTTCAGTTGCTTCCCATACACGCCCCACCATGGGACAATGCTCAGCCAACTGAGCCACCCAACCAGGGCAATAGTTTAATTTTTTTAAGCCTCCAATTTTATTTAACTGCAGAGACAGAATGACTTCATTCTATGTTGTGATGAGCAAATGCCAAAATTAGCCAACATATATTGTGCACCTATTCTGATCCCTTCATTATCATTAATCTTTATAACAGCACTGTGGGGTAAGAGCTAGTCTAATCCTCATTTGATATAAGTGCATAGTTAAAACGCCCATTACAGTGTTCAGCTCAGTAAACTGTGGCGGTGATAATGGTATTAATAGTAGTAGTCGAGTTGCTTTTGTGACTGTAGTCATCTTATAGCTCCTCATACCCACTTGAACTGAATCAGTTTAAGGATATAAAAAGGCAGCCAGATTAGGGAACACAGGATTCAAAATCAGGTTTATCTCATAATGTTCTGTGCTGTTAAATGGGACACCATATTATTATGATATTTTGTGTATTAGGTTGGCTAAATGTTGGCACTATGCATAGAAGCACTTCATTCTTAATAGGACAGTGTTTCCAAAGTATATTTTTAAATAGTTTTGGTGTTTTTATTTATTTATTTTTGTGTGTGAAAAAGGCACCACCTTAGTATATGGATTTATACAGGGTTACATCAAGGAACCAATTCAGTGACTTAACTACATGACTGCCTGACTGATTCTTCAAGTTGGTGTAGGTATTTGTAGTTTCCTTGTTCTATGCATTGTGTCTTGAATAAAACTCTAATCTCCATGAACTATATTTCTCAAGTGTAGTAACTAAATAGATTATTTCTGTGCCTCTTTTAAATTGCCATTATTATTGCTAATAAAGTTTATCTTAACCAATGATTCATACTGTTTTACATCTAAAATTTAATCTGAAGTATTATATTAATTTTAGAAATCAAATTTTAGAAATAAGATATTGCTATGCAATTTATAATCACATGGCATGCCAATAGGTGTAATTATTTAGCAATAGAAATTCAACAATATATATTACTTAATATTTATGTTTAGCCTGAGCTATGCATTTATTTCTAATTAGTAAAAGGTTCTTTTTCTACTTCAGGGCAATTTAAAACATTCAAGACAAACCGGGGAGAAAAATCCACTAAAATATGATCCATTTTTCTTAGTACTATATATACTTAAAGACAAAGTTTTCAGAATGCTACTTAAAATGATATTATTTATTGGAACATGCAGGATTACGTACTAGTTTAACATGTGGCTGTTAGATAAGAAGTAATGAGATTCTACAGAAAGCACAGCGAGCATAGCAGTACTACTGACAATAGTGCTAGCCCTTACAGAGGCTGAAATGCAATAACAGACTTCTAGGGAGCAAGTAGCAGTTTTTGTTGGCTCAAAACGTGTTCATTACATTTGAGATCTGATTCATTTTAAATGATCTAAATCAAATTAGAAAGTAGCCTATAGCAAAATGTATATCATTCACTTTGCATGTATAAAAATCACTTTACATGGTAATACCATCTTTTTCTTTGTATTACTCGTACAAATGTGGCTATCTATGAAAATGAGCAATCTTATGAGCGGCACAGCTAGCCTTCTGAATATGAGCTTACTTTGCACCAGCATGCGGTTTACACTGCCATTGAAACCACTGAGATTAACCAAAGAATTTATATGCATATACGCATAACCAATAGTGTGGGGAAGGCCTGGGACAGGGAGTGCGTGAGGGGTGGAAGGGGTCAAGGGGCAAAAAAGGACATCTGTAGTATCTTCAACAATAAAGATAAATTTTTTAAAAAGCCCAAAAAACAAAACAGAACAAAACAAAAACAGCCCAGCCGGCATGGCTCAGCAGTTGAGCATCGACATATGATCCAGAAGAATGGGTTCGATTCCCAGTCAGGGCACATGCCAGGGCTGAGGGCTGGATCCCCGGTAGGGGGCGTGCAGGAGGCAGCCGATCAATGACTCTCATCACTGATGTTTCTATTTCTCTCTCCTTTCCCCTTCCTTTCTCTGAAATAATGACATATTAAAAAAAAACCCTGCAATTTTAGTTTATGAAGCTCTTCCTCATACATTCATCTTCACAACAACCCAGTGAGGAGGGAAGTGTGATGGGTGTTTGTCATTTCTGCTTGCCCAGCCTTCCAAGACCCTTTGGGGAAAGTCCTGAGATAAAAACTGATGGAGGGTAGGGCTCCACCTTGTCCCCCTAAATCAAAGGAAAGCAGCCATTATCTTGTCCAAACTTGGCAGCTCAGAGCTGTCATGTGACTGGGCTGAGCCCATGAGAGACCCTGCCTCAGGGTTTCCTGGAAAGGACCGGATTAGATATCCTGGGAAGAGCTTGGGGCCCTGCCTACCTAGGGTGTGCCTGCAGCTGTGGAAGGAGCGGGCTTTCCAGGGCCAGCAGAGGCAACCCCGGCGTCCCGCTGGACTGCTTCGTTTCTGCCCACTTTCCCGAAGGCTTTTCAGCCTCTTCCCCAACTAGCCATCTCATATCTTTTCAGCACATCCCTATTATTTTAACTTAACTAGAGTAGGTTTTGGCTGTTCTCAACCCAAGACACAAGTGATTGTAGCAAGTATTACTATTCCAACTTTATAGTTAACAAACTTGAGCTTTACTAAGGTTAAGTAACTTGCTTGAATTGTGTAGAAAAGCCAAGTCTAGAACTCATGGCTTCTAGTTAGTGTTGTTTCTGTCACAGCACAGTTTTCCCAGTTGCCTTCAGTGGTCTCTGCAGATAGGCTGGCTTCCTCCTCTGTGCCTCTTTACTTGTGGTGCTTAATCTATTTCCCGTTTTAACGCTTATCTGCATTATTTGACGTCAAATGTGCCTGTCCTCCCCACCAGACCTTTGAGCCTTGAGAAGACAAGGATTGTATTATATTCATCATTTCATTTTCTCTCAAACATACTGTAGCTCCTGGGTTCATAGTACTAAATAAATATTTTAATTAATGAGTGAGCAAATGAGTGCAAAAATCATTCAGTTAACTAAAACACCAATATGAGTTTGAAGTTGGTAAAAGTATAACATTTTTTTAAAAAAAACACACCTCTATGTTCTTTACCAATCAAAATCTTAGACTATTTTAAATATAGCAGTTTTTTAAAGATATAAAAATGTTCACTTAGCATGCATTTATTCTATGCCTACTATATGCCAGACTTTTATTACAGAGAGAAATTAGAATTAGTCTCCTTCTTCAAGAAGTCTCTTAAATTAATGTGAGAAACGAATGATTTCATAGCTCAGATCATGGAGCTGTGGGAAAAGAGCTGTGGTAATCTGAAGAATGATGAGAGCAGCAGGCCTACCGTCAGCAGCCATGGAAACCACTAAGCTGGTGTTGAGATGCAGCTCTGAGCAAGATGCCGCTTGCAACAGCCAGAGCCCTTTGAAAGGTGGAGATAAGCACAATGCGCTTTGCTTTTCCAGAATGTTGTGAGATTTGTTTTAAAATATATATATGTCTATACCCTTATTCAGAGATAATTATTTTTATTTTTATTTTTATTTTTTTGTTTTACTTTTCTTTAATCCTCACCCAAGGACTTGATGAGAGAGCGAGAAAGAGAGAGACATCAGTGTGTGAGAGAAACATCGATCTGCTGCCTTCCATAGATACTCAAACTGGGGATCGAACCAGCAACCCAGCCATGTGCTCAGCTTGGAAATTGAACCAGAAACCCTTCAGTATGCAGGACAACACTCAACCAACTGAGCTACTCGACCAAACAGATTATAACCCAGACCTGTTATCAAACAGTGTTAATGCCCAGCTGGTATGGCTCAGTTGGTTGAGCTTTGTCCCATGCACCAAGAGGTTGCCAGTTCCATTCCCTGCTCAGGGCACATGCCTGGGTTTTAGGCTTGATCCCCAGTAGGGAGCATGCAGGAGGCAGCCAAATGATATTTCTCTCATTTCAATGTTTCTATCTCTCTCCCTCTCCCTTCCTCTCTCTCTAAAAATCAATAAAACATATATTTTAAAAATGTATCTTTATTGAAAGCATTACAGGTGTCCCGTTTTTTTTTCCCTTATTAATCCCCTCCACCTGGCTCCCACCCCCTCCCAGGCCTTCACCCCATTATTGCCTGTGTCCATGGGCTATGCATATATGCCTATAACTTCTTTGGTTAATCTCTTCCCACCCTCCATCCCCATTCCCTCTTTCCTCTGAAATATGATCATCCATTGCATGCATCAGTGTTTCTGGATCTATTTTGTCAGTTTCTTTTTTTCATTAGCATCTTCATAAAGAAGACCCTTCAACATTTCATGTAATACTGTTTTGGTCTTGATGAACTCCTTTAGCTTTTTCTTATCTGTGAAGCTCTTTATCTGACCTTCAGTTCTCAATGATAGCTTCACTGGGTAGTCATCTTGTTTGTAGTTTCTTGCTTTTCATCACTTTGAATATTTCTTGCCACTCCCTTCTGGCCTGCAAATTTTCTGTTGAGAAACCAGCTGACAGTCATATGGGTAGGTAACTAACTGCTTTTCTCTTGCTGCTTTTAAGATTCTCTCTTTGTCTTTAACCTTTGGCATTTTAATTATGATGTGTCTTGCTGTGGACTTCTTTGGGTTCTTCTTGATTGGGACTCTCTATGCTTCCTGGACTAGTAAGTCTATTTCTTTCCCCAAGTAGGGGAAGTTTTCTGTCATTTTTTCAAGTAGGTTTTCAATTTCTTGCTCTCTTTCTTCTCCTTCTGTAACCCCCATATGGTGAATGTTGGACCTCTTGAAGTTGTCCCAGAGGCTCCGTATACTATCTTCATATTCCTGGATTCTTTTTTCTCTTTGCTCTTCTGGTTGGGTGTTTTTTGCTTCCTCACATTCCAAATTGCTGATTTGATTCTCAGTATCCTCTACTCTACTGTTGACTCCCTGTAAATTATTCTTCCTTTCAGTTAGTGTAGCCTTCATTTCTGACTGGTTCTTTATTATATCATTGATGATCTCACTAGTTTCCTTAATAGTCTTACTAAGGTCCCTGAGCATCCTTATAGTCATTGTTTTGAACTCTACATCTAGTAGCTTGCTTGGCTCCCTTTTATTTAGTTCTTTTTCTGGAGATTTCTTCTGTTATTTCCTTTGTGACATGTTTCTTTGCCTCCATATTTTAGCTGCTTTCTGGTATTTGTTTCTATATATTAGGTAGAGCTGCTATGTCTCCTGGAATTTGTAGAGTGGCTTTGTGTAGTAGGTGTCCTGTAGGGTCCAGTGGCTCAGCCTCCCCAGTCACCTGAGCTGGGCCTTCCAGGTGCTCCCCTGTGTGGGCTGTGTGCACTGTCCTGTTGTAGTTGAGCTTTGGTTGCTGTTGGCATCACTGGGAGGAATTGACCCCCCAGCCAATTGGCTTTGAGGACCAGCTGTAGCTACAGCCAAAGAGCTGCTGTGCTGGAGACATCCTTATGGAGCAGGATTTACTTCAGTGGAGCTTTGGTGTTCACCAAGTCTGCCCCTTGAATGTGTCACTGGTGGATGTGGTAGGGTTTTAATCTTGTGTGGTCGAAGCTGACCACTTGGTGCACTGTCTCTGGGACCTCCTGGGAGGTGCAATGTCAGCCTCTTCCTGTGCCCTGCCCAGGGCCACCAAACCTGAGCTACACAGCAGTCCATAAATGGCTGCTACTTGTGCTGGTCTTGGAGTTGTTCAAGAGAGGCCAAACCATGAACCAATGTAGGCTGTTGCTAGTGCCAGGTCTGGGGCCACTTATCGAGAGGTATGGGGCATGCTTGCCAGATTCTGCTTATTTGAGGGATTTTAGGAAAATCCTAAGCATGGGGTTAGAGAGGCCACTTGCATAGAAAAGTAACTGGAAATGGCTTGGATGAGCTTGCAAGTAAGGAGGGGTTGGGTCTCAAGGAATCACCAGGGCTGGGTGAAAGGTGTGATTCAGGTTATTGAAGGTTCAGAAAAGGTGTCTTCCTGCGGGCTCTGTGGTAGGAAGGCTTGCCAAAGGAGCAAGAACTCTACCAGTTTTCTGTCTGTGAGAAAACTGCCCCTCCAGCTCTTTCCATGATTCCAGGCAAGTTAATTCCTCCCCGAATGTCCCAGGTTCTTTTCAAGCTGCTGCCCAGCACTGGAGCTCAGAGGGAGCGCTTCTGAGTGAGTCCCTGAGCCAGCATTTTAAGGGGAGATGCCTGGAACTCCAGTAGCCTCTGCTCTCTCAGCCAGAATTCCTGCTAGTTTTTACAGTTCAAAATTGTGGGAACTTCTCTTCCCATCACTGGAACCCTGGGCTGTGGGACCTAATGTGGGGCTGGGACCCCTTGCTTCTCTGGAAAACCACTCCGAAGATATTCCTCCCAGTTTTAAACTGTGGCACCTGAGTATGGAACCAGCCCATGTCCCCCATTTCATACAGATTCCGCCCGCGTCTCCGCCCCTCGTACCGGTCTTGGTGCTGCTTCAGTTCCCTGGTTGTAAGGCTTCTGTTCAGCTGGATTTCAGGAGGCTCTGAGTGATGGTTGTTCTGCATTTTAGTTGTAGTTTTGATGTGGTTGTGGGAGGCCACGAGTACTGTTCTTACCTATACTGCCATCTTGAACCAATAAAACCTATTTTTTTAAAGTTTTAAGTAATTTTGAAATTACATTATACCATTTGAGACTAATACTTAAGATTATATTTTGGTTTGGCACAAAGGTGAGAATGAAGAGAGATCTCTCTCTTTAAGCACTAAAGCTCAATACAATAGAAGTAACAAATGAAGTTCAAAAAAGATAAAAAATCATACAGATATATGTATGTGCACAAAATACATATATATATATAAAATAGGGTACAAGTTTGTCATTTTTTAGAAGTTATGTACATAGTAGGAAAAATGTTTAACTCCATAATGTTTTGGTATTGTTTGCAGACAACTACTACGGTACCCCAAAGCCTCCAGCAGAACCAGCACCATTATTATTAAATGTAACAGACCAGATACTTCCAGGAGCCACTGCGAGTGCTGAAGGAAAACGGAAGAGGAATAAGTCAGTGAGCAACATGGAGAAAGCAAGTATAGAGCCTCCTGAGGAGGAAGAAGAAGAGAGGCCTGTGGTCAATGGAAACGGAGGGGGAACACCAGGTTAGTTATCTGCATTTGTTATAGGCTCATCAGCTCTTTTAGATGTAACTAAATATATCTTATATCTGTATGTTCAAATATATATATATATTTTTTCACATATATGTTTGTGTATATATATATATTTACAGTTGTATTTAGTGAGAGATTATATCAAGTGCAAAGGACATAATTATTGTATCCAATTTATTAGTTTTAATTTTTACATATCAATCAACTAATCAACCTTCTCAATTTTTATTTCACATTTACAATATTAGTGGCAATATATTGGTTTATACTTCCTAGAAAGTGTTACAAGTCATAAATATATATGATTACATAAAGGTCTGAAGTCTTTGTTAATTATATTAAATAAAAATCTATCCTTAGAAATCTTACTATACTCACAGATCTGTAAATAGAGGTTGTGTCATGTGATTTAGTTAAAACGTCAATAAATATAGTCCTCAAAATAACTATAGCCATATAATGCCCATGTATTTACCACCCAACCTGGCAGTGCAGAGAAAACATTTTTATACATTGACATTTTGAAGGCACCTACCCTTGAACAAGTAAAAGACTAGTTAGGCCTTTAATTTATGATCATTCATATCATATATGAAGAATACTAGACAGATATAAAGTGTATTTGTGCAAGGTGTAGATTTGCTATTTTCTTATGCTTATTACTAACAGAGTGCCACATTTTTATTTGTAAAATACTTCTTTCATAATATTTTTTATAATTAAATGTTAGCAAAACAAAACTATGGCATTTTCTTAGCCTCTTATCTTGGAGTAAGTTTCTAAAGTTTTGTTTTATTCATTTTTTAAAAATAATGATGTTTCAGCGGGCACTGAAAATCTAAGGGCTAAGTTAAAGCTCTTGAAAAAATGTTAATACATTCACCTTGCGTGTATATTATTATTAAGATATTTCCTACAACTACTTTGATGTATTTTTGTTTATAATTATACTGCTTCTATAGTGACATAGTATTTGAATTTTCATGCTCAATTATTTTTATCAAAGAAAAGTTTATAAGCCTATTTTTTGCCTTCTTTTGTTCATAATATCTGTAAAATATTCATTGAACATAAAGAAGACCAAAATCTAATCTGTACCAATCAAAGTATAAAACCTTACAAAATGGTTTCATCTTGATTATTCAGAGAAGCATAACCTCATCCATTAATATACTGGTTAAAAACTTATTATCTTACCCTAGTTATTTACAAATGCTAAAAATCACTATAGGTATATAATACAACTTGTTAATTATTAAATGACCTGGTAATCTTCAAGAAATTAGATACCTTCTCTTTTTTTGATTCTGAAATACTGTTGTCATAACTTTTCATCATGTAATAGATTTCAATTAAGTTCATAGTACATAATTTTATAAGTTGAGTTTTGATGTAAGAAACACAACAACTTAGTTGAGAGGAAGCAGAAATCACACACACACACAAAAAGAAGAAGCTGGGGGTAAAAGAGCAGTTACAGAATTTTTTACTGATTAACACCTAATAGTTAACAATGTCAAATATATTGTCTTAGTTAGGCCTGGACCATTGGTTTTTATTTCATTTCTACTCTGTATAGGGAAAATCAAATGCAGCATTCTTGATCCACATATTCTTAAACTAGAAATTTATTTAATTGGGAGGCATAGTAAATTTAGAAAGCACCATTCCTTTCTATTCATATCTTAGACGTGAGGAATGGGGTATTTTTATGGCTAGGAATTTTTTTAAGGGCCCCAAAGAAAATTAACTGGTCTAAACTCTTCTTGACCAGCTGATTAGCTGTATGACCATCTCTGAACCTCTCAGCCTCAAGATGGTAGAGAACACCTGTCTAGGACAACTCTGAGATTTCTGGATAGTCAACAGATGCCACAGCAGTGGCTCTTAGAGCCTGGCTAGGCAAGTGGCTTTTATGTTTTTCTCCCCCCGTTTTGGGAGGTGAGAGATGGTAAATTAGGCAGCTCTTCACCCAGTGTTCAAAGATGGAAGAAACAACCCCTCTCCAGAAAATTTTGCATCATCCCTTATTTGAAATCTTTTGACAACTCCCATCTTTGAAATGTCATTGCTTTTCTTTATGTTTATTCAATGTAAACTTCAGGTTTTCTTTGCCCTTTTCTCATATACATTCACCCAACTCTTCACCTTTTGAGCCTTATCACAAGGTCTTTGCCCTGTGAGTACACTTCAAACAATATTGAGAAAACTATTGCCTAAATTTTAGTTAACATTGGACTATATTGACTAAGAGCCTATAATAGCAATTAATATCAGTCATCAATTCAAGAACAGCAATGAGGCACATTTAAAGAGTGAGAAAAGTTTACTGAGGTAACTATATTCCATTATAAAATTTTTTAATAATAATGGTAATATAAAAATTAACTTATGATGCTTACCATGTGCTGGGAACTCCCTAACCTCATTATATATATTAGTTCATTTCATTCTCCTAACAGCCCTATTAGGTAGGTACTGTTTTACAGAGTAGGACAGAGGTACACTATAGTTAAATAATTTGCTCAATAACTGCAATTCATATATAGGAAATCTGAATCTAAAACCCATGTTCTTAGCTATTATGCTATCCTGAATCTTATATCACCAAATAGAAGCACAAACATATTTGTTAGAAATAGTAAACACTATTTTACCTGTACATCTTTTAAAGTGGCATTATAAATTTTTACCTACCAAACCATGTACAAGTGAACTTATTTCCCTCTGTAGGTATAAAAAATTCCTTGTTTTTATAATATCTGTATGTATATAATCATCAAACCTACCAACCTTTAACTCTTTGTATACTTTACCAAAAAGAACTATTTTCTTTAGGTAAAGAAATGTTTTAGAGGAGTCCTCAATTTACCTCTATCACTCATTTTAGTTATCATTTATCCTTTGAACTGTAATTTACAGCTAGAACTACATATTAATTTTTGTCTCAGACCATATCTATGTAAAATCAATGACCACTTTTAAATATGTAATTTCTCCATGAAGTTCTACAAACATCTTCAATGAAAATTCACATTAAGTATGTGAATACTCATTTTAGGCTAGGTTTCTCCTTTTTGCTCAGAATTACACCAGACACATGGATTTAGCCCATGTCACCTAGAAAAGACATATTATGATATTTCAGTGTCTTAAATCAGAAATGTTTCTCTCCCTGACATACATGAGCTCTAATTCCATAATCATAGATTTGCTTAACGAATGAGATGCTGAAATTTAGCTTAAGGTGCTTAACTAAGATAATAGTTCACTTAACATGGTTGAGATCTGGACACCTGAATACCTGAACCTATTCTGGGCTGCTAACCATGCTAAGGACAGAGTGACTCCCGGCCTCCATAAGATAAATCACGATTGTGCAGCTTAGTGTATTTTATCTGCATTGTATTCCATTATATTCATCCTTCACTGGGTTCATGGCAGGAGTGTTAGATCTAATGCTTGCAAGGATGATATATACCACATCATCTTAGAGAATCTGTCTTTAAACAGATAGTTAAAATTCATATGCCCGGAAAACCTTCCTTTGATATTAACCTCACCTATATTTAGACATCTTTATCTTGTTAGAGTTGACATCCAGCTCCACGGCTTCAAATAGATTTACCCGCAGCCTTCACTTCTCTCTTATGTTCCAGGGCCATATTTCTAACTACTGCTCACTGAACTGCCCCACCTAAGCCTTTCTTCCACTTAAATGCAATGTTCCACTTAAACTCTTCTCCTATAAAACAAACAAGCAAACCAACTGACCAAGACCTTTACCTAATTTCTCTAATTCTTCTTTTTACCCAGATAGCTGAGCGTTATCTTTGATTCTTCTTTCCCCCTGGCTTTATAAATATTATTGAGTATAAAAGATCACTAGTTCTTTAACTTTCTTCTCTTCCTTCCAAATTTCACTGCCCCACCCTAGATTATCACCTCATTTGTGCATCACAGTCTCCTAACTGACCTACACCCCTCCAGGCTGCATCTCTATCAAATTACCTGTCATTCCTTGATCAATTAAAGATTGTTGCATTGCACTTGGTCGTGTAACTATCCTCAAAACTTAAATGAGCTCCTATTTCTGCTGCTTCAAACTTTTGGGGAAACCACTCAGGTCCCCCCATATTTGGCTGCAACATCTCTGTTAGTTTTGGCTCCCATTAGTAATACTCTCCCACTTTCTTCTCTACATTTCATACTCATAAAACACCTTCGCCTGTCTGATAGGCCTTTCTCACCTATTTGAACCTCCTATTCTTTTATTCAAATTCAATAAAATGTTTGATATTCCCTAGAAGTTCTTTGCTGACTCCCATAATGAAACGTTGACACTGTTCATCTCTGAATTATTGAAGTAGAGTTTACACTTTTCATTCATTGGGGAGGTGTTGTTTAGGCTGGTACTTGTAGGTAACTTTTCATAATGTGTGTGTCTGGCATCCCTACACACACTGTAAACATTGTTAGGACAAGGACTACTCTTTGTTTACCTATCCCAGTGATTAGTATATATCTTTAAATATTTAAAGATCTTAGTAAATCTCTTTTTTAGTCAGCCATACCTCTAGAGAATGTTAAAGTTTTACTGTATTAATATGATTAGATGTATTTCACGCTCATTTAACACTAATCCATGTTTTCAACATAAAGTGTTTCTAAATTCCAAACACATGAGATTCCTGATCTTACATTTCTTCAAAAGTGATTTAAAAACTAAAGAAAATTATGCAGCAGTATATTTTTTAAAGTATATTCTTAGAGATGAGAATTATTCAATTTCTCTGTGAAAATACCAAAAATAAATAGGTAGTTAACAGATAAATAGAATTTTTTCATAAGGTTGAACTTTTCTGAAGAAAAGCAAATCCTGAAAAGCACAGTAATTGGGTTAAGCTTTCCTGGATTTCTTTTATTTCATGAATTATCTGCTAAACTTTTCCGGAAAGTAATTCACTATTATACTGTAGCTTCCCCTCACCAGCTATTAGTAAGCCTGGTGCAAAGAATTAGAAATGCACATATATTTTAAAGGCAGCTAAATCTCTCTGTTAATACACACACACAATGCCAGGAGGAACAGGGCCCGTGAGAGCTACCTTCGCCAACAAAGGGAATACAGTATGTGTATACAGAGCTGCCTTCTCCAGGCCCCCAGGCCTGCAATTAGTGCAAATGAACTGCATCTCCCAGAGAGCAAACAGAGTGTCCCTTATGTGATCACCCAGTGTCCTTAGCAATGATCTCAGTTCACCATTAGGGACCTGTGTCCAGGTCCTGTGCCGCTTGGCACGCTGACTGTGCATGCACCATCAGTCCTGGTCCTGTGAATAAGGGCCTGTCACTGTCAAAAGAATTATGTCCTCTGTAGTGAATCTCACTGTTTTCCTGCGAATAATAGCCCACTCTGAGATGCCTATCCCTTGCCTATTTCTGTGTGGGTTCACAGAGACTGTGATGTGCTCATCCACTCAGATTTATATACTTTTTTAGGAGGAGGCTTAAGTTTATGGTCTTATTCCCAAACTCAGTAGTGGGTTTTATCTCTCCATTGAAGAGGCAAATTTCTGGGGCCAATATAGATTAGATATTCCATTTTTAAATAAGAGACATTCTGTCACTCCTTAAAAGAATTATTTGAAAGTTTAAACTGCCCCAATTGTAAAATGTTCTTATTATCTAGATGTGATTATAAAGTAACAAGATAATCATGTTAGAGTTTGTGGTTATGAACTATAGTAGTAATTATAGCTACACCACTGGGGGGAAATGAAATCACTACTAGTTCCAGAAATGTCACTTTAAATCAAGACAGGCTCGCTTTGCAATTACACTGAAAGCGGTGCATTATTTGAGCCCCTTCTTGCATTCAAAACTGATTCAGCTTTTTCGGGATCTTGTGCTCACCCTTTGTGGAGAGTGTTTTTCTGCTTCTCTGAGGATTTATATGATGTGTGAGAGAGAGGATTTATTTGATCCATGAACAGGGAATGAGGAACGAGGACAGCCTGGGTGACACTCAGGGCTGAGCCGCCCTTACAGAAAGCCTGTGGACTAGTTGAGTCTAAGCTTACTTCTAATTGTAGTCACCCATCCTCTCTAGGTCTGATTTTCTCCCTGTATTCTATTTTCTTATCTCATGTTCTCCTCATAGAAGTGATTATAATTTTGGGGTGAAGTCTCAGATTGCTCTAGTTATTTCTGGCCTTTGTCTCTGAAGAGGAAGATCTCTCGATAAGATCTGTCTGTGCACTCATTCCTTCTACACAGCTCCATCTTTGGGGACAGTGCCCTTATTTTTTCCCTCCTACCTGACTTCATGCTCTCATCAGAAAATACCTAGACTCCAATTTGGCCCCAAAGAATAGCATTTGAGTGATCAAGATCAAGATTTTTAAAAGTCTTCTCTCTTTCAGCCTTTTCAACATTCCTAGAACTTCAGAAGGTGATGTGATGTTTCATATAATACTAGTTTCTACATATTTTTCCTAGGATTTTGAAAGCAAGATTAAAAAAAAAAAATTACATATTCATGCCCTATGTTTCATTTCATGTCTTGTTTTGGTCTTTAAGCGTGTTCAATACTATATCAGTTTCAATACTATATCAGAGTTAGTTGAGGATTTGAGGAACTTGTTTCTATATGATAAATATCTTCAGAATTCATTACTTTATGAAAATCATGCAGCGTATAGTTTCAAAGCTGTGAGAATTCATTTTATTGTCCTACTCCATTCTACTTTTATTAAAATGTTTAAAGAATTAAATATTACAGGAAGAAGAAAATATTCTAATTAAGGCAGCTCTTCTCCCCTGTTCAAGGGAAATAATTCCCTCTGCTCATTTTTCTAGTGATTCTTTCCAATTTAGTTTTTTATTTCTTGGGATTTTTTTTTTCATCTTCCAGCCTTTTAATGTTCTTTTCATGTTCCATACAACTTATAACCAATTGTGTGTTATAGATAAAGACATAAAATAAGTTTGAGGTATTGACATTGTTTCTCAGTAATTCACATTTTCCTGGCTAGCACCCTTAATAGATGAGATCCAATTTGGTTACAAATATCACAGATAAAAATTAATTTCTTTACAGGACTGAGAATTTCTACTTTCTCTATTGATATATATCTCAAAAATCATTATTATAACTTTACCTAATTCTAATATTTTATTCATGACTTGTGCTTCTTTCATTGCCTCAAATAATAAAAGGCAGTATTTGTGAACATCTCAGAAAAAAAATATTTTTAATTGTCATTGTGTTTAAGGCCTAGTCCTCCTTAATCTCATAATTTACATTAAAAGCTTTTTTTCTTTTAGAATTTAGAAACCCTTTAAAAGAACTAAGGAGTCAGAAAACACCAACTGAAAATAATCAATGTACATAGAAAACTCTCCAAAGGAGCAGAAAAAATAATTGCCTTTGCCAACTGCTTTGCTGGAGCACTGGGAGTAGGAACCAGAGGAAAACTGACTTTGCACTTATTTCCTCTGTCCTTTTGAATTTGGTCCATTTGCATGTTTTACTACATCAAAAAAGTAATTATTTTTAAGCGATGAACAAAAACTTACTAATCATTTAATGTGAAAGCATTTTAGCACTCATATTACAATTTTCATTTTAGAAGGTTTAGTAAAAGTAAGGAAAATTGATAACACTTTTAGCAATAAGCTATAATCTTGGCTATTTTCAATTAACTGGCTATATAGAATGCAAGCAGCCACCACCTGACTGTTTTCTTTCTGAGACAGAATGCCCTCCAGTTTTCATTATAGGATATAATCAATAGAATGGCCATAGTAAAAAATAAATTGCAATAATATTTTTCTCTTGTGCAAGAGTCAACCCTGAAGTGTTCATTTAACAAGAGTCTGTGGTTCAAATTCTAAGAATTTCAGCTTCTAGCAGTGAAGTGAACTCATGCCCTGATAGCCCATTCACCCCTCCACCCCTACAATACAATAATGCCTTGGATCAATATAACTAACATACTTTTTAATGATATTGCTGAATTTGCAAGAAAGCAAAGGGCATCTTCAAGCCCCACCACTCCCACCTCCATGGAGTGTGAGTGTGGAGCAATCTGTTGTAAGCAGACTTGAAAGTGAAGACTGCCCTGGGATATATGAGAAAACTAAGCCTTTGGCTAATATAAAATTGGGGAGATATGTCTCTGATTCAGCTTTAAATCAGCACTTTTAAAAGTACCAAGATTATAGGTGATACCAAGTCTATAGCAGAGTAGTAGCTCCTGGTGCCCAGCAAAATCAAATGCTAAACTGTATAGGAAATAATAAGGAACTTAGAAAAATGTGTGGATTCTGAGGATTATTTTTTCTCTTTTAAATCACTTAACTCCATAGTATGTCTCAATTGAAGAAGAAAAACTCAATTTATGCACAAACCTTGTAAAGAAAAAGTCAATTTTGTGTGTATCTCTTTCTTTCTCTTTTTTGCAATTGTATTATTTTTTGAAAACACCTAATATTTTAAAAATCATATAAAATTGATTATTCTTGTCTCTGTAGGAAGAAACCATTTAGGTTGCTTGATTGATTTAACTATGCAATTTACTTAGTGTTCTCATTGGTAATATATAACATTTACTAATCACCTACTATGTTTCAGTAGTTTATTGTTCTGAGCAATTTATATATATGTCATGTCAAATTCTTAGTTAGGTGATGCTATCAGCCCCATCATGCAGTTAAGGAAGTTGAGGAATGTGCAGAGTGATTCAATAGCTGCTCAGGATCATAGTGTGAAGGATAGATTTAAACCCAGGCAGTCTGACACCAACCTTAGCAATTACATTTTTTCTGTGAGGCATGTTTGCTACTATCTGAGAATTGCTAAACAAAAAGAAAAAAAAATTCTATTAATCTTAAATAATTTGTATTCTTTTTCTTTATCAACTACAATATGTTTTTCAATATTTCCCCCCCTTAAATGTTCTCTAGTCATGTTCATTTCCAAAGAATTAATATAAACACAGGAGAAAAAATTATTAGATTTATTAAAATTTGTCATATAGTCATTAGAAATATAAATCACAGAGCTTTCTCGTGGGCTAAAACAAATTTTAAAAATTTAAATGTTATGACTGTTCAAAGAAATAAAATCAACAATTTCCTATCTAGCTTCAAAATATTCTTCCTCATTTCAAAGGATGGCAATTCCAGAAAGCTGAATATCAACTGTATGCCTCAAACATGTCAAATGAAAATATAGATAAAGTATAAAATAGGCTTTCTTCTTGAAGTGGTTTTATCTGGGTTTCTGATTATTCTTTAATGAAACTGGGTAAGCACATTCAAAACAATGGCATTCTCACTTATCTTTAGATTTGCATTCAAAATCAATGTGTTAGATACTGCTGGGGCAATAAACATGTAAGCAAATCACATGGCTACTGCATATATTGTTGTAACCTTAGACTGGACCACAACTATAGAATTGTGTGAACTGGACTGAATGCAAAAATACATACATTTATTTAACTCTCTTCCAATTAAATAGCTTTTACTCCCTGTGCTCTATAAGTATCCTTGAGGTCTTCTGATTTCTTATGAAAAGAAGGAAACCAACAAAACCACTAGGTTAGGAAAGGCGAATAAAACTATATTTTCTTAATTCTTCACAAGAGTAAACATACACATAAAATTTTTTTTTTAGGATTTTTAAATTGATTTTTAGAAAAGAAGAGAGAAGGAGAGAGAGAGAAACATCCTTATGAGATCGAAACATCAATCAGCTACCTCTTGCCCGCATCCTACTGGGGGTCAAGCTCTTACCGGGGCATGTGTCCTGACCTGGAATCAAACCAGCAACCTTTTGGTGCATGAGATGTCATCCAACTAACTCAGCCAGGCAATGCATAAAATGTTTTTATTGGTCATCGAATATAATAAAAGATGTGATTATTATTTTGAAAAAGACCGTGTATTATTAATGTCTGTTTTGTGTTTCAATGTTTCTACACAATTTCTAAGAAATTCAAGAGCCCTGGTCAAAGGAGAATTTTTTATCATTACCATTATTTAAAAAGTGGTTTCTTATCTCTTGAAATATACTTTGTTTCTATTGTTGGGGGTGGGGGAGACTTGCTCTGCTTTGCAAGGTATCTAAGCAACCTAGAATGCAAAATGCACTGCTCGAAAAAAATGTCAGTGTTTGATAAAGTCCATTTACTTCAGCAATAAGCATCTTAGGGGAAAATTACATTTATATACACAGAAAAAAAATATGTTTAGATTTAACAATAAAACCATGCTAAGAAATGTCTCTTGGAAGTAAAAAATGACAATTTTACAAGACCACTTCCTAATTTAGAAATAGCTTTATATCTCTATAAAAGTAAAACATATGCATGAATTATTTGGCTCCTTCTCCATAGTCAGAATTAAACAACCTAGGGCTTCTCAAACCACAGATCTGACATACATGAGATTTGTGTGAGAGCACATAGCACACATATTTCTAAGCTGTACTTCATGGGAGGAGGGGAGCATGGCAAGAATGGCCACACTTGCACCTTTGGTCGGCATATAAAATCTGTTCTTTCCCATCCTTTATTACTAGCAGTCTGCTCTGGTGGTACATCCAGAATGGAATATTATTCAGTGCTAAAAAAAGATGAGCTATAAAGTCATTAAGAGATACCAAGTAAACTTAAATGCGTATTACTAAGTGAAAGAAGCCAACCTGAAAAGGCTCTACACTACATGACACTCTGGAAAAGGCAAAAGTATGGAGACAGTAAAAACATCAGTGGTTGTCAGGAGTTAGAGGGAAGAGAGAGATGAACAGAAGATTCACAGAGGACTTTTAAGACAGTAAAACTACTCTGTATGATATTATGTTTGATACATGTCATTGTACATTTGTCCAAACCCATAAAATGTACATCACCAAGAGTGAAGCCTAATGTAAACTATGGTTTTGGGGTGACAATGATTTGTCAATGTGGGCTCATCTGTATAACAAATGTACCATTCTGGTGGGGGATATTTGTAAAGAGGGAGGCCCTCCACATGTGGGGCCAGGGAACATGGCTTTTCTGGGAAAAGGCTCTGCTCCTTCCTGGGAAGCCTGCCCTGCTTCAAGGCTGCCTATGAGTACAATGGCCTGATTCTGGGTTTCACCAGAAGCCCTTGATTCCCACCATAAACTATGTCCCTAGATTAGCTTTAATGAATAGTAAATGTGGAAACGTTATGGTTCTCTCTTTGCCTTACTCATTTTTTTCTCTTATTTTGTTAAGACAGAGAAGGCAGGAGCCACTTATTACTCTCCTTTCAAATCAATTTACAATAGCCTGATAAACAATTCTTTTTCTTTCCCTCATTAAGCTCTTGTCTAGTATCTTGTACACTGTCAGTGTTAAATTCATGTTTGATGATGTAATGATTGATCAACCGAATTAGAATAAAAGAATGAATGAACAAACACATGGGTTAGATAAACTGGAAGAACTTGGCTCAATAATCTCTGGCATGTCAGTAAATATAATTAGACATCTCCAAAGACTCTAGACTTTTGTTTTCAAGAGCTGTCTTACATTTCTCTTGAAAATATAATAGCATTATATTGTCAAAGAAAAAAGTTCATTTGTTCATAGCTTAGCTTCTTGAATGAATTCTCTGTCAGTATATTCTCTATTTTCTTTTTATTCATGCTCTGATCCATTCCAACCTGGCTTCTCATGGTAACTACTCCATAACTGGTAGTTAACGTCACCATTGTCCTCCATGTCATTCATTTCAATAGATTTCGTGTCTTGCTGGACTTTTTAGGAGCTTTTCCCACAGTAAAGTGTTTCCTTGTTGCCTTCTGCTTGTCTTCAATGGCATGAAGACCTACCGGTTTTCCTGTGGCTCCCCTGGCTGCCCTTCCTGATCATTCTCTCGCTGACTGCTAAATGTCAGAGTTCTGCAGACAGCTGCTCTAGGGGCTCTTGTTTCCATTTGCTGCACTGTCTCTCTAGGCAATCTCCTCCCCTCCAATGGCCTATGTTATAATGCATTCTAGTCATATGCTCTTGTCTTTCAAGTGGAATCTCTCCAGCCAATTGCTCTCTGACATGACATCTCCATTGTGAATTTGGCACGAACCTCTGTCTCAGTGTGCCCAAAGCTATACCCACGGTCTCCCCCACTCCCCACAGAGTACTGCTCCTCATCTCATTTTCCAATCTCAGGGAATAGCTTTGCCACTCACCAGGTTTACCACGACTTCTCATTTTTCCCTCATCTATCCAGTTGTTTTGAAAATCATGACAAATCTGCACTATAAATATTTTTTCAGTTCACTTCTTTCCAAGCCCATGACACCATCATCTCTTGCCTGGAACATAAAAATAACTCCCCACTGGTCTGTATCTATGTACTGCTGTCATTCTCAAACCCCCAGAACAGTTAAGGTAATCTTTGAACAGAATGCAAAACTAATTGTCATTCCCTTGATTAAGACACAGAAGTACCTTCTCATTGCTCTCAGGATACAGTCTTAAATCCTGAGTATGCCTTGCCTAATTTACTCCATCTTCATCTTTTTTTTCTCCCTTAACTTCCTCTGAAAAAAGTCTCTTGACTCTTTTTTCAAGTTTCACATTTGATAGCACATTGGAAAAACAAGTTTTTCTTGGCTCTTTAAATGACATTAGGTAAATGCATATGCATAAAATCTCATTTTCCCCTTTACTAGCACTCATCACACATTGTTTAAAGACTACACATCTTGCCCAGCCAGGTGTGGCTCAGCGGTTGAGCATCAGCCTAGGGTCTGGGAGATAGAGGTTCGATTCCTGCTCAGGGCACATGCCCGGGTTGTGGGCTTGATCCCCAGCAGGAGTCATGCAGGAGACATCTGATCAATGATTCTCTCTCATCATTGATCTTTCTGTCTCTCCCTCTCCCTTCCTCTCTCTGAAATCAATAAAGATATATTTTTTAAAAATAAAATAAAAATATAAAATAAAGATGGAGCTCTTTCATGCTCCACCTTAAGTTTAAAAATAATAAATAAATAAATAAATAAATAAATTAATTAATTAATTAATTAATTAATACTACACATCTTGACATATTTTGAGTTCCATGAGTGCAAGGACCATGCCTCTCTTGTTCAGTCCTCTGTTGTCAGTGCTTGACACCAATTGAGTGCTTAACAAATATTAAATAAATATTGAATAAATGAATATGTTCAGATCATGAACTTGCATTTTAACTTTCAAATGCAACATGACAGTTGGAAATATCCAAAAACAGAGAGTTTCATGTATTGGTAATTACATGTTTCAATAAGGTACAGCTAAGATGACTTAAAGAACATAATTGTACCTTCTCTTGCTGCTTCTTTCCTATGCAATTTGCGAAAGTCAAATCTGTATGAGAAATCAGCTGGGAGACGGCATCACTTTTTTAAAGCCTTCATTTGAAGGGCAAAACAATGAAAGATTATAAGTGTTCTTGAGCTTTGTATTTCATAAAGATGATTTTAATATTGCTTTCTGAGATTGATACATATGCAGAAAATTGATCCAAGAAGTATACTGACACAAAGATGATATTCTAGTTTAATTTACTCATTTAAAATTATTTTTATTAATTTTTGAAGTTATAAAAATAATAGCTGCCCGGCCGGGTGTGGCTCAGCGGTTGAGCGTTGACCTAGGATCCAGGCGATCAGGGTTCGATTCCCGGTCAGGGCACATGCCCAGGCTGCGGGCTCGATCAGTGACTCTCTCATCATTGATGTTTCTATCTCTCTCTCTCCCTCTCCTTTCCTCTCTCTGAAATCAATAAAGATATATTTAAAAATAATAATAATAATAATAGCTAATAAACATAAAGGTATGTAAAAAAAACTTTTCCCTCCCCCATCCAAATTTACTTAGGTAATCAAAGTTGATCTGTTGTACATTCCTCCATCTAGTTTTCATGCTTATATAGTTATGTACAAAATTATATGCATATATCTAGCTTGATGTTTGCTTATTTTTAAAAAATAGGTTTAACAATATATATTATTCTGCAACTTGGGTTACTCTTTCAATAGTAATAATTTTTCAAGTCATTAGATACAAACCTAATTCATTGTTTTTACAAATCTGATTTATTGTTTTTACACTAGGTAGTTTTTCATGGTAATGATAACCACAATTTATTTAATCACATTCTATTTATAGACATTCAAATCATTTTTAAGGCTTTGCTACTACAAATAGTGCTGCAATAAATATTATTATATGGGTATCCTTTTACACCATCACCTTTATTTGTAGAGGATATATTCTCAAAGTGGGATTATGGAATCAAAGTATATGTATATTTGCATATGTATATCTTTTAATGTTAATGACTATTGATTATGCTCCCAAATGATTGTCGAATTTCATATTCCTCACATTCACATTATGTGTCAGTAGTACTCTCTTTACAGTTTCTGCGTTAAGCTGTCTTCACCACAGTTCTGCTGTGAGGAAATCACAGTGACCCTCACTGGACTCGGATTGGTTCCCTAGTCTTAGTACTTTCCAAGTCTCTCACTGGATCATACTTGGACTTATGGATGACATCCATACCACAGGGAAGTCTTGGGAATAATATTTGCCAATGTTTTCACTCCATCATTTTTCTGCTCTGACCCCCCTCAATGGACGTGTAAAACCACTCTACAGGAAACAGTCCTCCCAACGTTGTAAACTTAAGGGGTTCACAGGCCCCTTCTGTTTTCATCTCCTTTGCCTTTTTCTGTGTTTTCCCTCTTCTTACCACCACCACACCATACCCCAGACTAATGCTTAAAGATATTAGTGCTGAATTCCTGAGTGCAACAGGCAGTTTCTTAAATCTAAACATTCCTTCTTTAAATATCTTTTCCAGCCACCATCTTACCTTGCAGGAAATTTCTCTACATTATATCTTTCTTCTTATTTACCCCAAGTATGTGCATTTTTTCTAGATGATACTTGCTCTACTCTTCCCTGACAAATAAGACTCATGGTCTGCCTTTAATGGCAGAAAAGCTAAATGGGAAGGAAAAAAACCTGAGTACCTCAGAGAGAGAATATACATTAGGGAATATTTTTAAATATCCCCTTTATACAATGACATCTACACCTTGACCAAAATATTTGCCCATACTATGAATAAATACCCTTTAAAATTATCTTGTTTACCCACTTTTTGATGTGTCTACTGATTTAACCTTTAGAATGTCTCTATTTCTGTACCTTTTCTCCACCCTCTAGACCCTGAACTTTCCCAAGATAAGGTTTAAAATCCACTCTGGTGAAAGATTTTTCACATGTTTCTTCTTTTCAAGAATCTGTCTTTAACACATACTACAAATTTCCAAAAATGTGACCATCCTCCATTTACATTTAATTCTATTTGTAGGATTTATTTCTTCTTAATTTTTATTTTCTCCAGTTCTCTCTCTATTTTGAGATCTCTACTCTGATCCAATCATCATGACATGGTTAGAATAATTCCTCAAATGTTGTCCTGAGATAGGATACATGAGTAGTATGCATTCAGGACTTTTGCATATTTAAAAGTGACTTACTTTTGCCTGGATAGATAAATAATATTTTGGCAGAGTTAAGTTCTAGGGTTGCTATATTTTTTTCTAGTGTTACTACAGATGTTGCCTTATTATCTTTGAGTTTAGTGTATCACAGATGAGAGGTCTGAGGCTCTTTTGTTCCTCTTTTCTTTGTAAATAATTGTGTTTCTTCAGTGTAGAAGTTGCTAAAGTTGCTTTTTTAACAGTAGAGTTTGGAAATTTCACCTACATGTGTTTAATGGGCTATGTGATTTATTATTCTGTCCTCAGAGTAAATGAACCATCTCAATCTGCAAGCTGAATTTTAGCTAAATTTTCTTCCATTTTTTTATTGTTATTATTTCTTCCCTATGTGTTCATTCCAGAGTTTGTACTACTTACCTGTTGAGACTCTTAGATCTGTCTTCCAGACCTGTTATCATTTCTCTTAAGTTATGTATATCTTTTAGTTTTTGCTCTGTTATATTAGTTTTCTATTGCTGCTGTAACAAGTTACCACAAACTTAATGGCTTAAAGCAATGCAAATTTATCATCTGACAGTTCTGTAAGTTAGAAGTCTGACGTGGGTCTTACTGAGCTAAAATCAAAGGTGTGGGCAGAACTGCATTCCTTTCTGGAGGTTCTAGGGGAAAATCCATTCCCTTGTCTTGCCAGCTTCTGAGGGCACTTACATTTCTTGGCTTGTAGTTGGTCCCCTTCTTCTGCCTCCAAAGCCTGTAACACTGCATCGCATTGATCATTCTTTAGTAGTCACATCTCCTTCTAAACCTCCTCTTCTGCCTTCCTCCTACACTTCTAAAAAATCTTTGTGATTACATTGAACCTGCCTGAATAATCAGTCTCCCAATCTCAAATTAAATCGTCCATTTAATCAGGTCTGCAAATCTTCTTTTGCTATGTAAGATAAGATTCACATGTTCTAGGGAGTGGGACATTGACATTTTTAGAGGGTTAAATTCTGCCTACCACACCTGGATTGTGAAATGATGGTCCTCCAATTAAGTAATCAGCAACAAATACTTGAAGGATAGACAAGAATGATGCCTGAAAGGGGGCTCCAATAGACCTAGTGATAATTTTCTGAGCTGTTTACAATTATGCTTTTCCTACTAGCCTCACAGAGCTTATTCCCTGATGCAGCATACTCCACACTCATTTAGAGGTTGCTGTGGCCGGAGAGACTAACCACACGCCCTTGTTCCCTTGTAGAATCCAGTGAACGCGAAGACAAGAGTGCAGGTGCCTCAGGGGAGACACCCTCCCAGCCTTATCCTGCACCAGTGTACAGTCAGCCTGAGGAGCTGAAGGAGCAGGTGGATGATGCAAAGCCAACTAAGCCTGAAGAGAATGAGGAATCAGACCCTTTGCCTGATAACTGGGAAATGGCTTATACAGAGAAGGGTGAAGTCTACTTCATTGAGTGAGTTTCACACCTTTCTTTGAACATTGCCAGAAAGATCATAGTGTATAAATGATATAGCAAACAGAGATGTGGTGAAAATAAAATAATGAATTTTTTTTTAGCATTAGTTCCTTTCTTTGTTAGAGAATAATGGGATAGTGCCATAATACAATTAAGGATCCTAAATTATAGCAATAAATCAAAGGATATATTAAACAACGTTATTGTAAAATTTGTTGTAATAATGGGGAAATGCTTACTCTATTCTGTTAAGATGTCCATATAGTTTAAATAAGATAAACCCACATTTTAAGTCAAATTGCTGGAAACTTCCACCATCATGTTCAGTGATTTAACAGGATGCAGCTATTTAAGGCAAAATGCTTGCTAGTCATGAAAATGTTTTAAGCATTCGACCCTGAGGCCAGGTTTTAATAAAATCATTTGTTTTTGCATAGTTCATCATACTTATTTTTTAATTCCATTGTATTTCTTGCTTACCATTTTTCTGACTTGCCAAGGAAACTAAAATGCTAATCCTGACTCTCTGGTGATATTTACCCACCCTAATCTTTTCTTTCTTTTGGGACTTTTTTTCCAAAATGAAATTTTTAATATATTTTATTAATATTGTCTAAGTTTTCTTTTATCTCCTAGAAGTAGAACAACTTTTTTAAAATGAACTATGAAGTTGAAGATCTTAGCACAAAATTAAATTGTCGATGTACATAAGATAATCACAATGTGCATTAGAAAGAATAAAAAACATCATAAATGAACAACGACCCTTACTTCCTTAAAGCTGTATAAGCCTCAAAAAGAAAAATTAATATAAACTGAAGTTTTCAGTGCTGACAGTGGATAAAAAGTATGTAAATTCTTATTATTCAAGAAAAATATTAAAATTGGATGCCTTTTCCCAACCTGGAATGATTTGAGACTTAGATCTCCATAGGCAGAATTCAGTTGTGAAATTGAAATGTTACCACATGCCAATATTTAATTCTCACGTGAAGGCAGAAGCTTTGATACTTGTGGCCAAGGGAATACATAATCAGGTAATTACTCGGCACTCTGCTTGACTCCAATATGGATGAGAAATGCAGTGTTTGTGGAAAATGAATTACTATTGTTTACCTTTTGACAAATCTTACACTGTTTAAAAAAATTAAGAATCTCTTATATCAGTTTTTTACTATAATCAATAACCCAAAGGTATCTTTTATCAATTAATTGGAAAAAAGAAAGTCATATAGAATTTTTTAAGTGCACAAAAGTATTTATATCTAAAAACAGTTTTTCTGTTGATCAGCACAGCATGGAACCATTATAGACCAGAAGTCAAAATATAAACCCTAGATGTGAGGTCACACATTTATGTTCAAAACATTTGATGTTCAGAACAGAAAGACTGATGATATATACATTTTTATTATATAATACAAGGGGAGTAAAGCTATGTGGAAATAATAAAAGAAAACCAACATGACAAGTTGATGAAAGAATTGTGTCCTTACAATGTTTCTAGTAATGCAATTATAAAAACCTTCCTTCTTTGGGATTATAAACAAACTTTTTTTTTTCTTTTAATAGTGTTAGGTTTGGAGATTGTGGAGAAAGGGATTTTGGGAGACAGAAGTTGTGCTAATGGAATATCGTAAATGATGAGATGGGAGAATCTACCAAAATTATTCTGTTAATACACTAGTCACCTACTGTCAGAATTCAAAGACTCAAAATTAATTTCTGCTCTCAAATTTATTGTCAAGTTGGGAAAGAGATACAAATAGTTATATAAAGTATCAGTAAACAGTTTCTGAGTTTTGTGATACTGTGATACTATTCAGAGAAGGATATGCTTAGCATAGACTTAGGTAGTAAAAGGAGGCATCATAGATAAGGTGCAATAACATAGACTGGAAAACTTGGTAACATGTAGATAGGGCATTTCACATAGAAGAACTGTTATTACGAAGACCCTGACCCTGGGTGTATTACAAATAGTGAGAAGCCCCCTGACCTTACTAAGGTGTTAGTTGGTGAATCCTGTGAAATGATTGCTTAGTTTTCATTTTGCTAGATCAGTGGTGTTTTTGAAAGAGAAGCAGAGGGCTTTGCTTGTTTATCTTCTTTGTGTTACTGCAGGGAAGGATGAGTGGGTAGTATTAGGAGCAGAGATAGGCTGAGTTGGAAAATTAAGGCAAAAGAAGGAGACAGTTTTATTTGTGGTGAGAAAGCTGGTGCTGAGGGAGATCCCTCCAGAGGGGAATGCAGAAGCCTAGAGTAAGGGCTGAAGTGAGTGTGACCTGAAGGCAGTCAATGTAGGAGCAGGAGCAAATGCCCTGCTTCAAAAGGTTATTACACACAATGCAGGCATTTGCCACATTGGATCACCTCCATCCTGGACCAGTTTGAGCTCCATCTTTCCTTCCTTCAGAAGTTTACTTTGAACCTCAAGGCTCAGTGTTATGAGCTCAAGTACCACAGAGCAGGGATCAGTGTGTCATTCATCCGGCCCCTCATTTCCACACTATCACAACCTGCCCTGCAGTTTCCTTTCTTTCTGCCTACATCTCATTCTGCTTTGCTTTTCCCTGAGTTTTTGACAATTTTCTCCTGACAGCTTTCACTCTTTGCTCTGGAATGCCCCTTCCCTTCCTAACTACATTTGACAAAATCAACATTTCAACCCACTGTCCGTGATCTGTGTGTACCTTTGCTACTGATATCACAAGGAATTCTTATCTGAATAAAGTCTATACTACTACGAAAGCTCCTTGGAACTATCTGGTAGAGCAGGAGATGGAGCATAGTAGGGCAATAAGGACTTTCTTAGGGACTAAGCCATGATGTGTCCCAGAATTTCTGGTCAAGAAACTTTTAAACAAATACTATTTGTAATATAAAAGTTTGCAGTCCTGAGGCAAAGTCATGGTAAAGAAAGAAGATTAAAAGGAAAGGTAATGTAAGTTAAGAGGAAGATCAAACAGAATGAAAGGTAGAAGAGAATGAGATTTGTGAGGTAAAGAGAGCTGACATCAGTGAAAACTTCCCTCTGGTACAAACATTGTCTTAGGGTAATGGAAGTCTCTGCTTGTAGGCAACACTTTCATTATACTTTACTGAAATGAAGATCATAATAAAACAGAAAATAAAACTAAAGAGAAAGCCGCTGTGTTTCTGCATATAAAATTGTGCATCTATCATTTATTTCTGAGTAGAAGAGGGGAACTCTATGCTGAAATGTTAACTTAAATATGTATTTTAAAAATACATATTGGGTTTTGAATTAAGGTAACAAGTCACTTCATTGTTCTGTCTTCTGTGCGGTATTATAAAATAGTTATTGATTGACTCAGTATTGCAAAATAGTTTATGTGTCTGAATACTTTACAAGTTCTGCATTTAGAAAATGAGGATATTCTTTGTTGTTCTCAATAATGAACACATTTTCCAACTACATTTCCCATACTCTTCAGGACTGCTTTCTTTGATGGATGATAAAAGCAGATTCCTTTTTTCATTTGCAATGATATTGAATGGGAAAAAGTTAATATCTCAGAAAGTGTTTTTAAATAACAGAATTTTAACTTGTGAGTGAATGCTGTCTTCCAAACACGCTTTAAAAACATTAGTTATGTTTTATATTTAGCAATTTTCAAAAGAGTCTCAAATAAATAATATTATTGCCCTAACAGGTTTGGCTTAGTGGTTAGAGTATCAGCCCTCAGACTGAAGGGTCTGGAGTTCGATTCCAGTCAAGGACAGGTACCTTGGTTGCAGACTCAATCCCTGGACCCAGTGGGGGCATGTGAGGGAGGCAACCAATTGATGTGTTTCTCACACATCAATGTTTCTCTCTCTCCTTTCCACTCTTTCTGAAAAAACAATGGAAAAAATATCCTCAGATGTGGATTAAAAAAAAAAAAAAAAAGCATAATATTATTTAAAACCAGTTTTCTTGCCTGGCCCAGCGGTTGAGCATCGACCTAGGATCCAGGTGATTGGGGTTCAATTCCTGGTCAGGGCACATGCCCGGGTTGTGGGCTCGATCAGTGACTTTCTCATCATTGATGTTTCTATCTCTCTCTCCCTCTCCTTTCCTCTCTCTGAAATCAATAAAGATATATTTAAAAAAAATAAAAAGTAAACCAGTTTTCTTAATTCATAACATCATCTTCATTAATATTATCTTCTAAAATAGACAGTATATAGTAATTATAAATTTAAATTAGTAATAATAATTATAACCTATTTAGTGCCTACTTTTTCAGACTGTGTTCAGGTAACCTTAACAACAATAGGTAATACATTAAGCATTTGCATTGTAGAAATTTTATTCTCACTTTAAGAAACAGGCTTACAGAGGTGACTTGTTCCTAGTCATATAACCAAGAATTGACAAAGCTAGGATGCTTTGATTTCACTTATGTAACAGATATTTATAGGACACATACTATGTGCTAGGAACCATTTTAAACCCAGGAAATAGAAAACTGACAAGATTGGTAATTTTCATGGAACATAATCTACCTCCAGGTTCTTACTCTTAACCATTTTGCTACAGTGCTTACTTTACATATGTTATATTATAACTACCCTATAAACATTTGATGAAACCCCCATTATATAGATGAGATTCTCAGGCACCATTGGACAAATTAACATTCCCAAGTTCTCATAGTTCTCTCACCTTGCAAAGCCATTGCTATTATTTCATACTACCTCTAATGTGTAAACAAACATTGGCTGAAATAAAAGTAAACTTTTATATTATAATTATATCATTTTATAAGTTTCTTGGCCAACAATTCACTACTCAAGAGGCTAAGTGTTCCATAAAGAAGAGCTGCCCAGGGTTAATCTGGATTGACATTCTTTGGGGATCCCATTAAATTACTTCTTTATCTGTTTAGTTAGTGACAGAAAAGAGACTGCTATTCCTTTGACAAAAAACAAAGACAACAAAAACCTATTTGTTTACTACCATCTTCTTGAATAGCAGCAAATGCTATGCCATCTTAAATAACATTTTTAAAGTAGACTCTTGAAACAGAAAATGTCACGGCAGTACATGGTTTTGTAAATCTTCTTCAGGGCTCAATTTGCTTTTAAATTCTAAACAAAATATACAATTAGACTGTTTTTTTCTTATGTTGCTATTTCTGTATCTCCTTAAGTTTTAAATGAATCACCAATTACCATTTTAAACAAAATTTAAAACTTTCACTTATTAAACAAAAGGCAAAATGTTTAAGAAATTTATTGGAGAGAAAAGTATAATCATTTTTTTTATTTTTAAAATTACATAAAATAGCCTGGACAAGCATGGCTCAGTGGTTGAGCATTGACCTAGGATCCAGGAAATCACAGTTTGATTCCCAGTCAGGGCGCATGCCCGGGTTGGGGGCTCGATCTCCAGGCGGAGGCCTGCAGGAGGTTGCTGATCAATGATGACTCTCTCATCATTGATGTCTCTATCTCTCTCCCTCTCCCTTCCTCTCTCTGAAATCAATAAAGATATATTTTAAATAAATAAATAAAATTACATAAAATATAGTCAGTAATCTCTATGTTATTTTTGTTCTTAAACCAATATGACTACTACTATTGTAACTTTAACATTCACACATATCTTGAATTGCTCAATAATATTTACCTGGCCCTTGTTTACTTTATTCAAAAGAGTATGTTTCTTTGAGTCAAGTATCATTGATTTTAATCCCTTATTATTCTTCTGTAGTATTTCACAGGATGAAAATACAGTTTACCTATCAATTAAACATTGAGATTTAGAATTGGCTTTTCAGGAGGACTTTTAAAATTCAATGTATTTGTCAGTGTGTAAGACTATTACTATTTTTAGAGAAAATGGAGCGAAGGAAAGGACTGTACTTGATAGCAAAAGTTTCTTATTTCACTAATAAAAATTCCAGTTGATGAAATATCATTCAATATTTGTATAGCAATGAAAATATTGTTTTGATCTGGGTAGCAATATAAAGGTAGGAAAGGAGAGAGGAAAAGAAAACATAAGAAAAGAGAAAGGAAAGGAGACATATCTCAAAATTAAGTTTGAATTGGGTCACCCTTCGGAATGCACTTATGTATACCTAAGTAACAAATAAGCGGTATGTACTCTGACTGGAAAAACAAAGAGTAAATGAAAAAGAAATGGAATGGAGGATTGAATGTGACATTGCTACTGTTATAGTAATCTGGTTATTATTTAACGGGAAAGGAGCAAATGGGAGACTAGATAACATAGGCATGCCATTTATACAGCTTTGCCAGGGATCTGCAGTTAACATTCTCCAAGTCTGTTCCCTGCAGATCACTGGGGGAAAGGGACTGGACAAAGGCAATTTAAACACATGCCCTCTAAGGTCTGGGTAACATGGGAAGGTACTTAAATGTAAGTCACGCCTGGGAAAAGTCAGTGGCCAGAATAGGCGTGGCCACTGCAGGCATAAGAAAATTTGATAGTTAAGTTCCTGAACAAAGGAGTACCTCTCTCGTTCTCTCTCTCTTGCTGCTCCCACCTGAACTCCTTTCACAGGGGGTAGATCCTCTGCATTTGCCCACGTCGCTCACAACCATATGGGACCCACACAATGGACTCATGGACTAATGGATTGAATATAGCCTGATGCTACAATAGACCCCTCTCCACCATGGAATGGAGTGAATGGAGTGGCTCCATTCCTAATTTTGGCTCTGCTGGACCCCCAGCTGCACCTTTTTCAGAACTAGGTTAAGGACAATGGGACTTTGCAACTGAAGAAATATAATTCCACACCAATAAAAAGCATTCACTCTCCTGTGCAGGTCTTAGAAAATTCATTTTTTCAAGATATCACAAGAGCCGCCCCACTCCCACTAGTGTAGGGAAATTGGACCCGACTGATTTCTCTGGCAACAACTTGACTGAAAACAGACAACAATGGGTCCAGATGACTGTTACCACTTGAGCCAATGAAACAGAGACATTGTTGGATCGTATATGTGTGGTTATTCCCATATTGCCAGCCATATGAGAGAGCAGTAATGGTCACCCATGAATATCTGCTCTGCTCCCCGCCCCCATAAGCCAGCTGCTTATATTGGGTAGAAGGACAAAGATTACATGGGAAAGTAGGAATTAAAGTCATGGGGAAGTAGGAATAGTATAATGCTAACAGGTTACAAGCAATGTGGGCTGGAGGTTGCAAAGGTCAGGTGCCTTTGGGATTCCATTGTTTTGGGAAAATGGTGGTTAATCTTTCCATGATGATAGACAGTTCTCAGAAAAGAAAATGGACCACATCCCAAGGGTAATTCCCATTTCCCGAGGTGTACAACTCCCAGCCAGGTTAGAAAGTGCTTTTTCTAGTTAGAACAGAACAATCACAGTAAACAGAACATGATTAATATTTCTTAAAACTATAGCTAACAATCACAATCAACAGAGCATGGACAACATCTGCCCCTAACATTACCTGTATGAAAATTTTTAGTTTTAATTCTAATAAGTACTTGACCCATTTGATAGCATCTTTATTAACCTAATTCTTTAGTATAGCATCTAAGACCTAATATTTATATATAGGTTATATAAATCAAGATTTTCCAAACTTTATTCTGAGAAAATACTCAAATTCAAATGAAAATTTGAGTCTGATTTAAATAGACAATTCAAGTTTATAAGGAGAAAAATTTTTCCAGTGATATTATCTGTGCTTCCTCAATCACAATGTTTTCTCTTTCACCTCTATGCATGTGCAATTTAATATAATACCTACTAAGTACAGGCCATTTAACACAAAGGAATTTCATTTGGTGATTACTATCCTCAAATAGAACATAAAGGTCTCTGTTTCTAAACCACTGGCAAAGGAACTGATTACCTTTTGAGGCTGTAAAATAAAGCACCTCAGTATAAAAAGCAAAATGTTAGGTTTATTATGCCTTTGGTTTCAGATCATTAAAAACTTTAGACTTGGGAATCATATATATCTGGGTTTAATGCTAATGTTGAAATCAGACACAATGGGTCCTTGCCTGTTGCTACTTCAGCCAATTAAGCAGAGATGTGGTTGAATCATATATGAAGATTTTATTCCATTATTGCTGGCAAAATTGGAGAACAGAAGGATTTGTCCACATAAAATCTGCTCTAACCCACCCCCCAGAAGCCAGTTCATTATATTGGGTAGAAGTACAAAGATTACTTGGGGAAGCGGGCAAAAAGAATATACCCACAATATGGGTATAGTGGTTTACAGGTTACAGGAAATGCAAATGTGGTCTGGGAGTTGCAAAAGGGTGAGGAGCCTCCACAAGTGGAGTGGGTTTCTGGCTGGGTGTTTGCAGATCTATGGAGCACCTCTGGGACTCCTTTGTTTCTGCTACAAGGTTGTTCATCTTTCCATGATGATAGGCAATTAAGGAGAATGGTTTGAATTCCAAAGTCAACTCCCATGTCCCGGGACATACAACCCCCAGCCAGGTTAGAAAGTGCTTTTTCTAATTAGAACAGAACAATCACAGTTAACAGAACACGATCAATATTTCTTATAACTATAGCTAACAATCATGGTCAACAGAGCATATTACTATTTCTGCCACCAACAATGTGAGGGTTAAAAAAGTATTAATACTTTTCCTCCCACCTTCTAAGTTCTTCTGGCTGGGCTAATATATTAACAGGCAGATTAACAGGAGGCAAAGTTTTAATACATGTACCTGGGGAATTCACATAGGCATGATAATTTTAAAGACAGTGAGGCAACATTGGGTAAATGAGACATTTTGGACAAAGGGGAAAGGGGGAACGGGGTATTAGATTTCAGAAGTGAGAATCAGTGATTTACAGGTAATTGAGGAAGAGGGGAACATATATGGCAGGCAAATTATTTTAGGCAACTCAGAAATAATGGGCTTGTATCTAGCTATCAGGTACCTGCCTAAAGCCCTTTTGTTTACCATACCTAATTCAAATTAGGCTAAGGGGATATCCTAAACTCTATTTCCTGAAGCAGATTTCTCTGTCTGAATCTCTTGGCCAGGAAAGGGGGCAGGGTCAAAGGTTCTGAATCTTGTTTTTTAATAAACAACTTAAAGTCAATGTCTCAAAAGGGCAACTTCAGGGTGGCAGATTCTTGTTTCCCTTTACTAGCTCTTTCCCTTTCATCCATTAGCTGTGTAGCCTTGGGCAAGTTGCCTAGCTTCTCTCAGCCTTTGTTTCTCTATCTGTAAAATGGAGTTAAAAATATGTAGCCATAATCACAATAAGGTGATGCATGCAGTCCTAGTGCAGTCCCTGACAAAGCAGACAATCATCACATTCATGAGATAGTGGGAATAATTTTGAAACCGTGTGCCAGAATGCCAGCTGCTTTCCCTGTTGAAGTAAAGCATTTTCTATGTGACAAGAATGTTTCCTCAGAAAATACAATGATATAATTTAACCTGCTTCTCTTGACTGTTTGGAAAAGGTTAAACTTATAAAATATACACAAATTTCTGGTTCATTACTAGTCAGCTTATCACATGTCTACAGGGACATTATGATATGAATTTAAACTAGAATTTCAGAGTTGAGTGAAATTTCACTTCTTGTTTGTTCCAGACAGACTCAGTATAGACTTTATAACATTACAGAAGAGTTTTGGGTAAGCCATTTTAAAGGTTTTCATCCAAATTTCTTAATATGACATTGATTGAACTTGACTAGCTATGGAGTTTAGTGCACTTGACCATTCACTGTTCAAGATCATCACATTAACTTTATCTGTAAAAATAAATAGAGTAGTATATTATTATGATTTAAAATTTCTAGAAAATATGTGTTCCATTCCACAGCTAGAAAAAGAAAGGTTTCTTTGCAAATGCAGCATATATATGTGCATGAGTGTCTGTTAAAGAAACTAGTATTGAAATACAAGTTTGTATAACATTAGAATCATACCTGCCTGTCATTTGTGCTCCACACAACTTGGGTAGATACAAAACAAAAATAAAAACAAACAAGAAACACTTGTTGCCCTATTCTGACTATTGTAGCAATAAAAGTGAAAGAAAAGTCATCTTCAAATCTGAAGAAAGGTAGTATGCAGATTGTGAATAACCCCTCAATGGTCCCATTTTCTACACAGCTTTCTGCCCAGTGTTTAATCCTATTTTCAAATGGAATTGTTGATGTTAAAAATATATAATTTAAAGGAAGTGGGAAGGCCACTTGGTCTGTTGTCTCCCAAATGCATTAAAAATGTCTCCTTGGTAAGGCACATTGAAAAAACATATAAATTACAAGGCTCGTGAGAGCCACTATTGAAAAATACTGTGCCATATCTTCAGGTGATGTTTAAGACAATTACTGGAGGTAACTACTACTCACTTTCCTTTCAGAATCATTTCAAAGGATCAGCTAAAAATGCTGTTAACTCTAAGAGACTCAATCTGTCAAAAGGTATTAAAGTGACATACCATTAATGCTAGTTCAACCTAAAAAATCATCCTGTAATGAAATGCTTTATATAAACTCAGGAAAGGTAGAAAACTCACAGTTCTATTCTACATTAGCCAGTATGTGAGATCCATAGTGGTGAGATATGGAAATGATAATTTGACTCCCTGCAGTGGCTTAGTAATGGCCCCTTAATACTTATCCACAGATGTGTTTGCTTTTGTGAACATGTCTTAGAGACCTGGAAATGACATTTCACCAAAATGGAGGATTTGGAAGAAGATATGAGTAAAAAGAAGGGAAATTTCTTTTCCTTGCCCATCTCCCAACATTTCTGCTAGTGCATAAAAACATAGACATCAACATACACACACACACACACACAGACACACACTTTGAACTGAGGCATGTCTATAAAGAGCATTTTTAAAGTGATGTGTGTGTGTGTGTTTTCAAAATGAGAGCACCAAACACGGAACCAGTATTACTGTCCTCATACTTGGGATAGTCATATCCTCCATTCCTGGGCGTCAAGCCTTTAGTTTGGAGGAAAAGATTAGATGATATTGACATGACTACAAATGAGGACCAAAGGAGACCAAAGTGTCACAATATTTTACATCCTTCTGAAATTTGATAATGAAGCACCGTCTGACTTTACAAAGGTCAAGCCAGGAGAAAATAAAAGCTAGCCTGCTCTCTCAATGATTTATAATTTGACCAAATTCACAGTCTTTATCTGATCAAATTATTTGATCCCCACTCAGAGGCATACATCATGAAGGAGTTTTTAGGTAAAGAATATGACGGAGGGAATTTTCTCTTTAGCCCACACAAAAGTCAGAAATAAAAGGGAATCTTCTTCAGGAGCAGAAACTTCATGACCCAAGGATCTTAATATCTCAGTTCTCAAATCATAGATAGCTCTACACATAGGCAGGCAGGATGATCATTGAGAAAATGTTATTTAAAGAATGCTTTAACACCTTGGACTTGTTTCCCCATTGCCCATCTTGTCTCCATCTTTCCTCCTTCCTGCCTTGACATTTCCCTTCATTAGGTAGGCACTTAGTCTCTAGAAGTTTGCTATTGAATATGCTGCCTGGGAGATATTTCTGACATTTGCTTCAAGGGCAGATTGGTTCATTAGCTTATCTAGCTAACACCTGTGTCCCTGATATGATAAAATACAGTTACATTTCATTGAAGAAAGAGAAAATACATGTCAAATGGATATCATCATTATCATTTTGACTTTCATAAAATTGTGTTCAAATATCCCTATTGTCTCACTCTAATTTATGTTTCCAACTTATTTTCCACACTTCCTTTCCATGTTGCATTCACTGGCCTCTGACTCTTCCTCGCATAGACCTGACACTTTTCCACACCTGTGGCTGCTCATTCTCTTTCCGAAGCCCACACAAATGTCACATCCTTGATAATTTGTCCATTGGTAGATGAGATCACTTGAGACAACTATATACAGCAAAGATTTTTAGCTCCAATGAGCAGTTATGAGCCACTGAGCAGTACTAAAGTTGGAATGTGCATAAGAATCACCTTGCCAATAATGGAGATTTTTGTGGACCCATCCCCAAAGATTCGGATTTGGTAGTTCTATAACCACCCAGAATACGCAATGTTAATAAGTTCACCAGGTGATTTTAACACAAGTGAGTCCAGGACCTCTTTGAGAGAAACTGCTCTAAAAAATCTCCTTTTTTAAAGTTTCTAGAAAATGGTTTTCAAAACAAAAATGCCATTAAAATTATTATTAAATCTCAGAGATTACATTCCACAAGAATTAGATTACAGACATGTTTACCTCCTACCTCCCTAGCTGGATTCAAAGTACTTATATGGAAGATAGCTAAATGTGGGTTAATGAAATTGCTATTATTAATCACGTTTTGAAAAAATTCAGGAATCCCAAGAACATGATATAATTTGCATCACTTTTGTACTGCCTCTACCAGCTCTGTAGTTAAAGAGTAACAAAACAACTGTTTATGAAAAGGGTAGGTTTAAGGTGGAAATAATTATTTTGCAAAACTCAGGAAACAGGATAAGAGCCTGCAAACTGTGCTCTTCCAACTGGAGAATCCTGTATTTGTAATAAATTCCTTGTGCTCTGGATGAGTTCTGCATTTTCAATGAGGTTAACTTGGCAACATTCTAGTTGATTTTAATAAAAATAGCTGCTTTGAGGACAGGGAGCTGAGGTTGCCAAATTTACAGCTGCCTTGCACAATTACTCTTACACCTCCTTCAGGGCTACTTAGAACCAGTAAGCAAATTAAGTGTATCGATTGCAATTTTGTTGGACTAACCCCCCCCTCCTTTTTTTCTTAGGGAATAAACTTGATTCCTTTCAGTATGTGTCTGTTCAGAGTGATCTCTTTTCCTTTCAGCCATAACACAAAGACAACATCATGGCTGGATCCACGACTTGCGAAAAAGGCTAAACCTCCAGAAGAGTGCAAAGAAAATGGTAGGTTATTAAGTTTTTATGGTGTTTTGGCATTGCACTTCTAGAATGTTTGTGTTTCTTAAAAGAGGGTCTCACCTAAAGAAGCAATAACCTAGTTGAAGCAGTTTTAAAGATGTAATATTAAATGCTCAGAGAGGAGAGAGAATGGACTCGGCGTTTCAGCACTGCCATGTGGTTTCCTTTTTCTGAGGAGGCTGTGCTGGATCTCACGTCTCTGTCATCTCTGCCGGTTCTGTCTGACTCCTGGCCTGACTTTCCACCACCTACTAAGGACTTTTTGTTTGCAGTATGCTTCTCTGAGGACTCTGATCTTTCCATTGGAATTAAATATGATATGTAGAGAAACAGTATTATGAAACTATAAATGTTTGTGTTTTGAAACATAATATTCTGCTAGTTATTAAGGAATCGGTGAAATGAAGATCTATACATATGGCTCCTTTCCTTTCATCAGACATTTAAATAAAAATAATTAATTTCATGAATGTGCTGGGTTATCCTCAGTATTTTCCAGTTCCCCTTAATTTGCTTAAAAATTGACTGTTTCCATGTATGTGAAGAATTTTTTAAAACACTTTTGAGGATTAGATGAATGTAAACCTTGTTTCCAAAATAGGAAATTACACAGATGAAGTCTGTTACTGAAGATAATTATAATTTTTTAAAATATAGAGTGTAATGTTAAAAGACAAGTTTATAACTTGTCTAAAATGATAAATAGCATACTCTCCTGATGACTTATTATTTCACAGCCTTTAACAAATCAGATTACTAGAGGCTTATTCAGAGGCATCTCTCACACTGAAGAATTCTTAAAAGCAGAAAAAGTGATGAGAGGTATTTATACTTTGTAAAAAGTCTTTTAAAAGTCAACTTTTTAAAAAAGTCTTTAATTCCAAAAATCCTATTGTTTTAACAACAATTCTGGCTTTCTCAAATAGTACCTAGAAAATATTATGTATTCCTATGTTATAAGGGAAATGTTCATAAGCTAGTTATACTGAGTTAAATTTAAAAAATGGGAGTATACAATTTATATCTGCACATTTGAATGCATAAGTATCCAGTTTCTAAACACTATCTATGTATAATTGTATATTCATAGCTATATCTGCCATCTATATAATGGTACAATGTATGTGCTCGAATTCCATAAAGTTATTACATCGCCTGGACTTTTGGGCACAATTAGGTTACATTTCACTGACAATATAAAGACCTGTTGCAGTGATAGATTATAAATTAAAATGAGTTGATCTATTATACCTGTGAGTTATGATTTATTTGTGCCACAGATGTGAAAGCTTAGTATATACTAATTAAAATAAATTTGATGTTTTTGCAGTTTGGTGACATTGAACTTCTCAGCTGTCTTGTTCCTTTGGGTTGTTCTTTTCAGTATAAAAGTCCATTAAAGCCAAATTTTAAAATTCTGGGAGCAATGTAGGCGTAACATATTGCATAATTCTAATATTTCTGTGTTATTGGTTTTTCCCACATTGACACTTGTCTGTCTTCTCAGGATGGTAGATTCCTGAAATATGATGTGAGTCACATGATATTGATAAACGAGTTTCAGAATACAATCTTACAGCTCAGAATGATTTATAACTGGTCAATTGCTATTTGTTTTCATTTCCTACAAAATGAATAATTCATAGATTTTATTTATTTTATTATTGGGATGTTTTACAATGGAAACTAGCGTCTACTTAGTTACAATGCTATATACTCCAAACATATATTTTAAGTTTTCTTGTCAAGAGAAGTGCTTTTAGATAACACTGTTACTTCTGTTTTATTTTTCTTTTCTTTAAATCACATAGATTAAAATTGCTTGTTTAAAATGTTGGCTATTAATAGATTGATGTTGAGTCTGCTAGTTAAGTCAGGCTTCTTTATAAGTATCCCAGCTCAACTCAGATCAAATAAAGTTAGTAGAATAATTTTCTGAATGCTGGAGTGTGTGTAAAATGTATATTAAAATTTTGTAGAAGCTCAAGATGATGATATCTTTCTCCAGCAAAGATTTATCTTTATTCTGCTGGGGAAATGGAGTGGAAGGCTAAGTGTATCTCAATCCAGTATGGAGCTGAGCCAACAGGAGATTGGGTTGAATTTTGGGAAAATGCCATCTGTCTCTGGTTTGCTCTTGTTCTTAGGGTGTTTGCCCACCCACCCAGGATTTTAACTAAGGTCTATTGCAGGTCAGCAAACATATACTGTAAAGAGTCAGGAAGTAAATAGATTAAGCTTTGCAGGTCATTCAGTCTCTTTGCAACCACTCACTGTTGTGCAAAAGTGGCCAAAGTCAATTTGTAAATAAAGAGCTTGAATATATTCTGATACAACTTTGTTTATGGACACAGAAATTAGAGATTCATGTATTTTCACATAACAAAATATTGATATTTATTTTTTTCTCAACCATTTAAAAATGTTTAAACTGTTATTAGCTTGTGGACCATACCAAAAATAATGGCAGGCTGGATTTGGTCCCCAGGACAAACTCTGGCCTAGTATGTTCATGTGGAGGCTGCCCAGTGGCAGGTCTTGAACACCAATATTTTAAAAGTGCTTTTCTTCTCAGTAGTGCAAGACTGTCAAAAAATTTATGTTGTTTTTCAGGGGGTTTAGCTTAGTTTTTTGCCTCCAGACCTTGTAGCTTCAGAATTTGACAAATGTAGCCATGAGATAAATGGCCGTGTGTTTGAGATCTCTCAAGTCTATTTTGTCACTTCAGTCCCTCAAGTTTCCTCAATTCAGTGATGGTTTCTCTAACCCCCATCAGTGGTGTTCTTCCTAGGCCAAGTCTGGATTTTTGCCAAAGCCCAGAATCAACAAAATCAGCTGTAAAATCTTCCCTCACCTCTCCAGGTTTCTTTCCTATTCAGAGTCTTTTCCTGTTATTTCAGCAGTTCTTTGATCCCTTTAACTGCTCACTTTTTATATTTTACATAGGTTTGCTATGTGTTCTCATAGGTTTTTACCTGTTCACTCCACCCAACCTAGAAGCAGAAATTTTAGTGCATTAATTTTTAAATTGCACATTTTAAGCATTACTTGTTTGCATACCATAAAATCTTTATTAGTATTACAATTTATATTTTATTAATCATTCAAGATTAAATGTCTAATTACTAAGAAATACCTTATGTTGTATATGTGTGCCTATGATTATGAAGGTACATGTGCATGTGTGTATCTGTAGATATGGATCCGTAAATATATGCTTCAAATATGTTTACATAGGTGCATAAAGTTAATTCCTTAGTCAAATATAATAAGAGGAGATAAGTGAAAAAGAGATGGAAGGAGGTATCAACTGATATAAATTATTCTTGGGCTAGAGAATAAAACTAACAGATGTTTTCTCATTGGTATCAAGGAGGAAAAGGGAACATGGATGGCTCAGTACAACTATATATTAAACAACTGCATATTCTATTGACACTAAAACACTTATTTTACTTTTTTATTTGAAGGATAATACTACTACTAAACATAAAAACATACTTCCTTCTCTCACAACATGGTTGAAAATACTGAAATTATTGTGTTCTATGTGTTTGTCATAGCTCTGTGCATTTTAGGGATTTTAGCACATCTACATGGCAGAAAAATGTCTCCACCCACTACTGGATTCTAATATTAGTATTTGGGGGAGTGCTGTTTAGCAAACCAATATAGTCATTTATAAAATGCCACAGAAAGAGCAGTTAACTATTAAACAATTTGGATGCAAGTTTGGTTGAACTATGTATAAAGCACCATCATATTTGTCCAGCTCTCAGAATCAGCACCACAGGGTTTGTCCCAGACATTTCCAATCACAAACCCCCAATGGTGGAAGATTCCTCAAAAATTATGAACTTCTAATTAATATCAAAAGTGATTCAAGCCAAGTAGGATTAATATTTCCTTAAAGTTTAAATGTAATTAAAATCAGTAGGACCATAGTATTGTACTCAGGAGAGCAAATTGTGTAGGATTTGTAGTCAGAGAAAACTTTACTCAGAACCCAAATCTGTGGGCTCTTGGGCAAGGAAATGAACCTCTTGGGAGCCTAGGTTTCCTTACTGTAAAATGGGAATAATACCTATTTCATGCTGCACCATAGGCTCTAAATAACTATTCCTTTCCTTTCCTTCTGGTATGTTCTGAACTGACAAATTAACCTCATAGAAGACAAGGAGGAAGAAATTCAGAATAGTTGGCCTACAGCCTTGAACTACTGTTGGGTGTCTTGGAAAGATGGAAAAGAACAAGCCCATGTGGGCTAAAATTATCCAGCTAGCTAATTCGAGCCTAATATTAATAGATTGGAGATTTTCACCCTTTATTCTGTTAAACTGGCTCTAAATTTTCACAAAGTTAATAATTACAGCTATACAAACTTGTTGGCTTCATTTCTGTATTCTATATCAATTGTAATGAGTTTTTTCATTTTACTACAGAGAAAATTATGCAATCTTAACCCATTTACCTACATGACAACTGCATTCATCTGACCTTAACGGGAGCTTTGAACCATTACTTAATCTATCATTAAAAATAACCATGTTCAAAATGAACATGAGCAAACACAGCATAATGTTTTGTAATATTTATTAAATGGATTTTTTTCAAGAGAAGGAGATTGTTTTTCTAAAATAATAGAAAATGCTAATTAGTTTTAGGTTGTTTCGTTTTTTATTGAACTTATTGGGGTGACACTAATAAAATTATACAGGTCTCAAGTGCACAATCCCTCAACACATGATCTGTACACTGTGTTGTGTGTTCACCGCCCTAGTCCAGTATCCTTCCATCATCATTTATCCCTGCTTTACCTTCTTCCACCTCCTCTAACTCTCTTTCCTTAATCACCATACTATTGTCTGTGTCTATAAGTTTTGGCGTTTTTTTGCGCAGTCCTTCACCTTTTCACCCAGTTCCCCAACTCCCCTCCTGGACACTGACAGATGTCAGTCTGTTCTCTATATCTGTGTCTGTTTCTCTTTTGATTGCTTATTTTGTTCATTAGATTCCACATATAAGTGAAATAATATGGTATTTGTTTTTCTCTCACTAGCTTATTTCACTTAGCATATTGTAAGATTTCCTTTTTTTTTTTTTTTTTATGGCAGAGTAGTAGTACCACAGCTTCTTTATCCACTCACCTATTGATGGGCACTTGGACTGCTCCCAGATTTTGGCTGTTGTAAATAATGCTTCAGTGAAACAGGGGTGCATATACTCTTTTGAATCAGTGTTTTGGGTTACTTCAGATATATTCTCAGAAGTGAAATAACTGGGTGATAAGGCAGCTCCATTTTTAAAATTTGAGGAAGGTTTATACTGTTTTTCACAGTGGCTGCACCAATTGGCATTTCCACCAACGATACACAAGGGTTTTCTTTTCTCCACACCCTCACCAACACTTGTGTTCCTTGATTTGTTTTTTTGTTTTTTAAATATATCTTTATTGATTTCAGAGAGAGGAAAGGAGAGGGAGAGAGAGAGATAGAAACATCAATGATGAGAGAGTCATTGATCGGCTGCAGCCCGCAACCCTGGCATGTGCCCTGATCGGGAATCGAACCCTGATCACCTGGATCCTAGGTCGACGCTTAACCGCTGAGCTACACCCGGCCGGGCCCTTGATTTGTTGATGGCAGCCATTCTGACAGGTGTGAGGTGATACCTCATTGTGGTTTTAATTTGCATCTCTCTGATGATTAGTGACATTGAGCATCTTTTCATATGTCTATCAACAATCTGTGTGTGCTCTTTGAAGAAGTGTCTATCCAGATGATTTTTCCATTTTTTAATGGGGTTGTTTTTTCGGTGTTGAGTTTTATAAGTTCTTTATCAATTTTGGATATTAACCCCTATCAGATGTATCATTGATGAATATGTTCTCCCATTCAATGGGTTGCCTTTTCATTTTGTTGATTGTTTCCTCTGCTATGCAAAAACTTTTTAGTTTGATGTAGTCCCATTTATTTATTTTTCTTCTGTTTCCCTTTCCCCTAGGAGATATGTCAGAAAAAATACTGCTACGAGAAATGTCCAAGATTTTGCTATGTTTTCTTCTAGGATTTTTATGGTTTCAAGTGTAATAGTTAAGTCTTTAATCCATTTTGAGTTTATTCTTGTGTACGGTGTAAATTAGTGATCTACTTTCATTTTTTTGCACTTATCTACCCAATTTTACCTCAACATCATTTATTGACTAGAATGTCTCTAACCCATTGTATACTCTTGCCTCCTTTGTCATATATTAATTGACCATAAAGGTGTAAATTTATTTCTGGCCTCTCTAGTCTGTTCCAATAACCTATATGTCTCTTTTTATGCCATTATCATGCTGTTTTGATTGCTATGGCCTTGTAGTACATCAGGTACTGTGATTCTTCCAACTTTGTTCTACTTTCTTAATATTGCTGTGGTTATTTGGGGTCTTTTATGGTTCCATATAAATTTTTGGAATATTTGTTCTCATTCTGTGAAATACTCCATTGTTATCTTGATAGGAATTGTGTTGAATCTATAGATTGCTTTGAGTAGTATAGACATTTTAATAATGTTAATTCTTCCTATCCACAAATATAATATATATTTCTACTTACTTGCATATTTTTCTGTTTCTTCAGTAACACACACCTTTGAAAATGCATACTTTTATTTTCATAGTTCAGATTCTGTTTGTGGGACTTGGTGTATTTACCCTTAAAGAGGGACTTTGGCCTCTTTTCTCACTAAATTTGCATTGATAATGATATTGTATTGATACTTTATTATCTTGAGATTAAACATGGCAAAATTAATTTCCCCTTTGAATATTTGTTTTTCTAATATAATAAACTTGATAAGATTATGTCTGTGTAAAACTTTAAAATTTTTCCACTAGACAGAATTTATAAAAACACTAAGCATATTAACTATTCAAGTACTAAAACTTTAAAATTGGAAAGATTCATTTATGTGTTAATATAGATTGCCTATGTTTAAGTATTATGAACAAATTTGAATGTCATTTTTTTCTATACAGATATTTTGGGTGTTTTTGTCTTAAAAATGAAAAATTTTTATATATTTGAATAGAAACAGTTCTTTCACTAAGCGACAATTATTAGTCATGATTTTCAATAACAGCACTTTTTGTTATGCTTCATCCAATAATATAGCATTCTTTCAAGTATTTTCAGCTCAAGAGTACTAAGAAATACCAATGTTTTAGGAATATAAATTTTTGGAAGAGGATAATAAAATTAATTCAAAATATATCATATAGGATGGATACCCCACTATTGCATACTGCTAACGAATTCTGAGTTGCTTATGGCTGGCATCTGTTCTGATTGGTTGGTACCCAAACCATAAAAGTTGCTAATATTATGAATATCTTCCCAGCATTTGTTGTTTATGTAGCTCCCATTTAAACTGTTAATATTTGCGGTAGCCATAAAGTAGTGCCTGGGTAAGGATTTTGAAATTTTTTCCTTCTTTAGCTCTTAATTGCTCAAGTTACTTTTATGTTTAGGAATGAATTTGCCTTGTTTTTACTCCTTAATACATACAAGTCTAAAAATAATGTTGACATCATTGACTCTGTTCTGCAGGGTAGTAAAATCATTTCAAAATTTTTGAAATATGACTTTTTAATTTTATTTTATTTTGAAATAAGTATAAATTCACAGGAAATAAAGGAATGTACAGGGAGGCCTCAAACAGCCCTCACAAAGCCTCTCCCAGTATTGACATTTTAAATAAATATAATACAATATCAAAATCAGGAAATTGACATTGGTACAATTCAAAGACTTTATTCAAATTCCTCTAGCTTTACAAATACTCCAGTGTATATGTATGTGTGTGTGTATGTGTATGCAGTTCCATGAAATTATATCACATATGTAGTTCCACATGACTATGACCACAATCCAGATGCAGAACTGTTCCATTACTAGAAGGCCTTCTCATGCTACCACTTTATCACCATATGCTTCTCCTTCTTCTGCACAGCCCCTGACCTTTAACAACCACTAGCCTGTTCTCCATTTCAATTAGTCTGTTATTTTAAAATTTTTATAAAAGTGCAATTATACAGATTGGGGCAAAAAGTAGGTTTACAGTTGTTCATATGGAAAATAATACAATAATTAATAAATAGTAACATAAGAATAAATTCTGTGTTTCATGGACTCAAAACTGTAAACCTACTTTTGCCTACCCTGTATAGTGCTTAAACTGTTGAGATTGTGTTTTCCACTCAATTTAATCAAATTGAAATTTATTCAAGTGTATATATCAATGGTTTGCTACTTTTTATGTACCATTGTTTATTTAAATATGTACCCATTGAAAGATATTTGGGTTGTTTCCCATTTTTAGCTACTACAAATAAAACTGCTCATACATTTGTATACAGGTTTTGTGATGAACATATATTTTATTTGTTAATAATAAGTGCCCAAGAGTACAATTTCTAGGTTAAATAAAAAGTGCATTTTTAGTTTTAGAATAAACTGCCAAACTATTTTCCATGCTGGCCATAACCTTTTACATTTCCACTAGCAATAAACCAGTCATCTAGTTACTCTGCATCTTTGCTAGCATTTAGTGTTATGATCATTTTTTATTTTAACCATTCTGATAGATATGGTATAATGATATTGTGGTTTTAATTTATATTTCCCCAATAGTTAATGATATTGGACATCTTTTCATGTGATCATTTCCATTTGTATATCCTGCTGAGTAACATATCTGATCATGTCTTTGACCCAATTTTAAATTAGACTGTTTTTTATAATTCAGTTGTGAGAGTTTTTACATATTCTAGATATAAGTTCCTTTATCAGATATGTTGTTTAGAAACATTATCTCCCCGTCTGTAATTAGTTTTCTTCATTATCCTTAACAAGGTCTTTGTGGAAAGAAAATGTTTCAATTTTGATGAAGTTCAATTTATGAATTTTTTCTATCATGAATCATGCTTTCAATATCAAGTCTAAGAACTCTTCACCTAGTCCTAGATGCCAAATATTTCTCATGTATTTTTTAAGCTGTGTAATTTTACATTTCATATTTAAGTTTGTGATCTATTTTGAATTAATTTTTATATAAAGTGTAAGGTTTAGGTTGAAGTTCAGTTTTTCCCCTGTGGATATCTAATTGCTCCAGCACTATTTCTTGAAAAGGCCATGCATCTTCCATTAAATTGTGTGTGCACCTTTGTCATAAATCAGTTGGGTTCCATTGATCTATGTTTTTGTCTGTGTGCCAGTACCACCGTGTCTTGACTACTGCAGTTATATAGTAAGCACTAATATTAGGTAGACTGATACTTCATAGTTTATTTTTTAAGATAGATAGGTGTTTGAATTAATCAAGAAGATATAATAATTCAAAAGTTGTATACACTTAATATAACCTCAAGTTGTATGGAGAGAAAAATGACTGTCTTAAAAAAGAATTTTTCACCCAGCCAGGCCTGGCTCAGCAGTTGAGCATCAACCTAGGATCCAGGAGATCACGGTTCGATCCCCAGTCAGGGCATATGCCTGGGTTGTGGGCTCGATCCTTAGTTGGGGGCGTGCAGGAAGCAGCCAATTGATGACGACTCTCATCATCGATGTTTCAACTCTCCCCCTCTCCCTTCCTCTCTCTGAAATCAATAAAAAAATATATTTTTTAAAAATTGGAAAAAGAATTTTTCTTTAAGCCTTTTTCAAATGTCTCTTGGCCATCTATATATCCAGTTTGGAGAAGTATCTATTTAGGCCCTTTGCCCATTTTTTAATTGGATTGTTTTTTCTTCCTTTTGTTAAGTTGTATAAGTTCCTTATATATTTTGGATATTAACCCCTTATCAGAAGTATTTTTGATGAATATGTTCTCCCACACAGTGGGCTCCCTTTTCATTTTCTTGATGGTTTCTTTTGCTATGCAGAAGCTTTTATTGTGATGTAGTGCCATTTGTTTATTGTCTCTTTTGTTTCCCTTGCCCTAAGAAATGTATTGGCAAACATACTGCTATGAGAAATGTCTAAGAGTTTTCTGCCTATGATTTCTTCTAGGATTTTTATGGTTTCATGACTTACATTTAAGTCTTTTATCCATTTTGAGTTTATTCTTGTGTATGGTGTAAGCTGGTGGTCTAGTTTCATTTTTTTGCATGTACCTGTCCAAATTTCCCGGCACCACTTATTGAAGAAACTGTCTGTACTCCATTGTATGCTCTTGCCTCCTTTGTCAAATATTAAATTGACCATAATGGCATGGGTTGATTTCTGGGGTCTCTGTTCTGTTCCACTGATCTGTATGTCTGTTCTTGTGCCAGTACCAGGCGGTTCTGAGTATAGTGGCTTTGTAGTATAACTTGATTTCTGGTATTGTGATCCCTCCAACTTTGTTCTTTCTTAAGATTGCTGTGGATATAGGGGTCTGGTTTTAGTCCCATATAAATTTTTGGATTATTTGTTCTAGATCTGTGAAATATGCTGTTGGTGTTTTAACAGGGACTGCATTGAATCCATAGATTGCTTTAGTATGGACATTTCAATGATGTTGATTCTTCCAATCCATGAACATAGTATATTCTTCCACTTGTTTGTATCTTCCTCTATCTCTTTTTGCAACTTCTTGTAGTTTTCAGAGCACAGGTTTTTACCTCCTTGGTTAAGGTTATTCCTAAGAATCTTAGTTTTTTTGTTGCAATGGTAAACAAGATTGTTTTTTTAGTTTCTTTTTCTGAAAGTTCATTATTGGTGTATAAAAATGCCATTGATTTTTGGGTGTTGATTGTGTATTCTGCTACATTGACAAATTCATTTATTAAATCTAGTAGTTTCTTGGTGGAATCTATGTACAATATCATGTCATCTGCGAATTATGGCAGTTTTACTTCCTCCTTTACAATTTGGATACCTTTTATGTTTTCTGCCCATCTGATCACCATGACTAGGGCTTCCAGTACTATGTTAAATAAGAGGGGTGAAAGTGGACACCCCTATCTTCTTCCTGTTCTTAGGGGAAATGGTTTCAGTTTTTGTCCATTAAGTATGATGTTCAAAGTCACTAATCATCAGAGAGACGCAAATTAACATGACAATGAGGTATCACCTCACACCTCAGAATGGCTACCATCAACAAATGACAAATGCTGGCCAAGAAATGGAGAAAAGGAAAGCCTAGTACACTGCTGGTGAGAATGCAGACTGGTGCCGCCACTATGGAAAACAGTACGGAGTTTCCTCAGAAAACTAAAAATTGAGCTGCCATTTGACCCAGTGATCCCACTTGTAGGAATATATCCTAAGAAACCCAAAACACCAATCAGAAAAAATATATGCACCCCTATGTTCATAGCAGCACAGTTTACAATAACTAAGATCTGGAAACAGCCCAAGTGCCCATCAGCAGATGAATGGATAAAAAACCGTAGTACATTTACACCATGGAATACTACGCAGATGTAAAAAAGAAAGATCTCTTACCCTTTGAGACATCATGGAAGGACCTGGAGAGTATTATGCTAAGCAAAATAAGCCAGGAGAACATTTAAGGTTTACTCTTTAACAACTTTCCAGTATACAATACAGTCCTATTAACTATAGTCATCATGATGAACATTAGTTCTCCAGATATTATTCCTCCTATAACTGGAAGTTTTTACATTTTCACCAACATCTCCGTTTCCTCCCATCCCCAGCCCTACTATCAGTATTCTACTCTTTGTTTTTATGAGTTCAACTTTTTTATATTCTACATGTTTTTGAGATCATATAGTATTTGTCTTTGTCTGTCTGATTTAGCATGCATGTTTTTGCAAGTGGCAGGATTTCTTCTTTTTTATGGCTGAATAATATACATATATATGTCATATATGACATATTCTTTATCTATTTATCCATCTTTGGATGCTTAGGTTGTTTCCATGTCTTAGCTATTGTGAATCAGACCACAGTGAAAATAGGAGTGCAGTTTTCTTCTAGGTAATGATTTAATTTCTTCAGCTATATATCCAGAAGTGGGAGTGTTGGATCATATGGTAGTTCTATTTTTAATTTTTGAGGAATCTCCATACCATTTTCCATAAGAAGCTGTACCAACTTACATTCCCACAAACACTGCATAAGTGTTTGTTTTTTCATGTCTTCACCAATACTGGATATCTCTTGCCTTTTTTAGGACAGCCATCCTAAAAGGTGTGCATTGATATCTCCTTGTGGTTTTGATTTGCATTTCTCTCATGATTACTGATGTTGAGCACCTTTTCATGTACCTGTTAATCATCTGTATATTTTCTTTCGGAAAAAAAAAAGTTTATTCAAGTCCTTGCCCCATTTTTAATTGGATTATTTCTCTTTTATTTTGCTGCTGAGCTTATGAGTTCTTTATATATTTTGGATTTTAACCTCTTTTCTGATAATGGGACTTAAACCATAAAAACATAATATATATAGTTTGCAAATGTTTTCTGCCATTCCAGAGATTGCCTTTTCATTTTGTTGTTTGTTTTTTTCTGTGCAGAAGCTTTATAATTTGGTGTATCCCCACTTTTTCTCATGTTTGCTTTTACTTTGGTGTTATATCCAGAAAATCATTGCCAACATCAATGTCAAGGAGCGTTCTCCATATGTCTTCTTCTAGGAGTTCTATGGTTTCAGGTTTTACATGTAAGTCTTTAATCCCTTTCAGGTTAAATTTTTTTTTTGTTTTTATTTATTTTATTTTGCTTTATTTTATCCTCACCCAAGAATATTTTTTTATTGAATTTTTTTTTTTTTTTTAGAAAGAGTGGAAGGGAGTGGGGGGGGAGAGAGAGAGAGATGGAAAGAGGGAGAAAGAAAGAGAGGGAGTGGGATCACTGGGTCAAAAGGCAGCTCCATTTCTAATTTTTTGAGGAACCTCCATACTGTTTTCCATAGTGGTTGCACCAGTCTGCATTCCCACCAGCAGTGTGCTAGGGTCCCCCTTTCTCCACACCCTCGCCAGCACATGTCGTTTGTTGATTTGTTGATGGTAGCCATTCTGACAGGTGTGAAGTGATACCTCATTGTGGTTTTAATTTGCATCTCTCTAATGATTAGCGACATTGAGCATTTTCTCATGTGTCTCTTGGCCATCCGTATGTCCTCTTTGGAGAAGTGTTTATTCAAGTCCTTTGCCCATTTCTTAATTGGGTTGTTTGTCTTCCTCTTGCTGAGCACTATGAGTTCTTTGTACACTTTGGAAATTGGCCCCTTATCAGATACATCCTTGGCAAATATGTTTTCCCAGACCATGGGGTTCCTTTGTATTTTGAGGCAGTTTTCTTTTGCTGTGCAGAAGCTTTTTAGTTTGATGAAGTCCCATATGTTTATTTTTTTTTTCTTTTATTTCTCTTGCCTTAGGAGATGTATCAGTGAAAAGTCAACTATGTGAGATGTCTGTGACTTTACTGCCTATGTTTTCTTCCAGGATTTTTATGGTTTCGTGACTTACATTTAAGTCTTTTATCCATTTTGAGTTTATTTTTGTGTATGGTAAAAGTTGATGGTCTAGTTTCATTCTTTTGCATGTATCTGTTCAATTTTCCCAGCACCACTTATTGAAGAGACTGTGTTTACTCCATTGGATACTCTTGCCTCCTTTGCCAAATATTAACTGACCATAATGGCGTGGGTCTATTTCTGGGGTCTCTGTTCTGTTCCATTGATCTATATGCCTGTTTTTGTACCAGTACCAGGCCGTTTTGATTACAGTGGCTTTGTTAGACAGTTTGAAGCCTGGTAATGTGATCCCCCCCACTCTGTTCTTTTTTCTCAAGTTGGCTGCAGATATTCAGGGTCCTTTTTGGTTCCATATAAATTTTTAAAATGTTTTTTCTAGGTCTGTGAAATATGCTGTTGGTATTTTAATAGGAATCACATTGAATTTATAAATTACTTTGGGTAATATGGACATTTTAATGATATTAATTCTTCCAATCCATGAGCATGGTATCTTCTTCCACTTGTTTAAATCTTTCTCTATTTCTTTTTTCAGTGTCACGTAGTTTTCCGAATACAGGTCTTTTACATCCTTGGTTAAGTTTATTCCTAGGTATCTTATTATTTTAGTTGCAACAGTAAATGGTATTGCTTTTTTAGTTTCTCTCTCTGAAAGTTCATTGTTGGTGTATAAGAATGCCATTGATTTCTGGATGTTGATTTTGTATCCAGCTACCTTGCCAAATTCATTTATCAAATCTAGTAGTACTTTGATGGAGTCTTTAGGGTTTTCTATGTACAATATCCTGTCATCCTAAGAATCCTGAAACATTAATCAGAAAGAATATATGTACCCCGATGTTCATAGCAGCACAGTTTACAATAGCCAAGATCTGGAAACAGCCCAAGTGCCCATCAGTAGATGAGTGGATAAAAAAGCTGTGGGACATTTACACCATGGAATACTACGCAGCTGTAAGTAAGAAGAATCTCGTACCCTTTGGGACAGTATGGATGGTCCTGGAGAATATTATCCTAAGTGAAATAAGCCAGGCAGCGAAAGACAAACATCACATGATCTTGCTTATACGTGTAATCTAAAGAACTTAATAAACTGATGAACAGAATAGATTCATTGACAAGGAAGCACAGATGAGACTGAGGAATGTCAGAGGGATAGAGGAGGGCAGGTGGGTGGAGGGGGAGAGAGTAACCAAAGAATTTATATGCATATATGCACAACCCAAGGACACGGCCAATGGTGGGGAGAGGGACTGGAGAGGGGGAAGGGACGGGGTGGAACGGGTCATTGGGGAGAAAAAGGGACATCTGTAATATTTTAAACAAAAATAAAAAATAAAAATAAAAAAAAGCAAGAGAGGGAGAGGGAGAGAGAAACATCAGTGTGAGACTGTTTGCCTGCTGCACACACCAAAACTGGGGCCAGGAACAAACCTGATACCTAGGTATGTGCCCTTGACCAGGAATTGAACCAATGACCCTTAGGCCTGTAAGCCAATGCTCTAACAAATGAGCGATGCTGACCAGGGCTGTTTTTATTGATTTTAAAGAAAGAGAAAGGGCAAGTGAAAGAGAGCAAGAGGGAAACACCGATGTGAGAGAGAAACATCGATGAGTTGCCTCACATGTGACTGAGGATCAAGCCAGCAATCCTGGGCATGTGCCCTGACTTGGAATCATACTGACAACCCTTCAGTGCACAGGATGATACCCAACCAGTTGAGCCATATCAATCACAGGTCAAGTTAGTTTTTAAGAGTGGTGTAAGATAGACGTCCAATTTAATTTTTCTGAATATGAATATCTAGTTTTCCCAATACCATTTATTGAAGAAACAATTTTTTCCTTTTTACATATTCTTGGCTCCCTTATCAAACATTAATTGACCATAAAAACATGGATTTATTTTGAGCTCTTTATTCTATTCCATTTGTCTGTGTCTATTTTTATGCCAGTGCCATATGGTTTTGATTAATTTAGCTTTGTAATATAGTTTGAAATCAGGAAGTGTGACATTTCCAGCTTTGTTATTTTTTTTCTGGATTTCTTTGGCTCTTTGGGGTCTTTGTGGTTCTATATGAATTTTAGCATTATTTTTTATTTTGTGAAAAAGGCCATTGGAATTTTGATAATGTATTGAATCTATAGATGGTTTCAGGTAGCATGGACATTTTAACAACATTAATTCATTCAATTCATAAACATGGGGTGTATTTCCATATATATTTGTCATTTTCAATGTCTTTTATTATAGCTTACAGTTTTCATTACATAGATCTTTCACTTCCTTTATTTAATTAATTTATTTCTTTTTTAAAAAATACATATTTATTGAATTCAGAGATAGGAAGGGAGAGGGAGAGAGAGAGAAACATCAATGATGAGAAGGAATCATTGATTGGCTTCTCCTGCACTCCCTCTACTGGGGATCAAGTCCACAACCTGGGACTCAAACTGTGTCCTCCTGGTTCATAAGTTGATGCTAAACCACTAAGCCTAGCCAGCTGGGTCAATTTGTTTCTTAATATTTTATTGTTTTGATGTCACTGTAAATGGGAATATTTTCTTGTTTTATAGATCATTTATTAGTATTTAGAAATGCAACTGATTTTTATACGTTATTTTTTTATCCTGCAACTTTATTGAATTTGTTGGTTGGTTCTAACAGCTTTTTATGGTGTCTTTAGGATTTTCTATATATAAGATTATAGCATCTGCAAATAGAAATAATTTTACTTCATTCTTTCTGATTTGGATGCCTTTTACTTATTTTACTTGCCTAATTCCTCTGGCTAGGACTTCTAGTACTATTTTAAATAAAATGGTGAGAATGGGTACCCTTGCCTTGTTCCTGATCTTAGAGGGGGAAAAAATTCCTTCTTTTTCCATTGACCATGTTAACTGTGGACTTGTCAAATATGGCTTTTATTATTTTGAAGTACTTCGCTTCTATACCCAATTTGTTGAGACTTTTTATTATGAAAGGATGTTTATAATAAATGCTTTTTGTGCATCTATTTAGATGATCATATTTTTTATCTTTCATTCTATTAGTGTGGTGTATCAGATTTATTGATTTACATATGTTGAACCATCCTTGCATCCCAGTGATAAATCCCACTTGATCATAATGTATCAACTTTTTAATATGCTGCTGAATTCAGTTTGCTAGTAGTTTGTTGAGAATTTTTCAGTCTAACTTTATCAGGGATGGCCTGTAATCTTTTGATGTAGTGTCTTTATCTGACTTTAATATCAGGGTAATGCTGATCTCATAAAATGACTTTGGGAGTATTCCCTCTCTTCCACTTTTGGAAGAGTTAGAGGAGAATTGGCATTAATTCTTCTTTAAATGTTTGCTGAAATTTACTCAGGAAGCCTGATTCTGGGCTTTTCTTTGTTGGGAGGTTTTTGTTTACTGATTCAATCTTCTTACTCATTTTTCATCTTTTTTTCTATTTCTATATGATTCAGCAGTTTGTAGGTTTCTAGGAATTGTCACATTTCTTCTAGGTTTTTCAGTGTATTTGTGTATAATTGCTCATAGTAGTCTTACATGAGCTTTGCATTTCTGTATTATCAGTTACACTAACTTCTTTTCCAAATCTTATTTTGACTATTCTCTCCTTTATTCTTTAATTAGTCTAGCTAAGGGTTTGTCAATTTTATCTCTCATTTTATAAAACCTGCTCTTAGTTTTCTTGATTTTTTTTCTGAGTATTTTTGTAATCTCTTTTTGATTAATTTCTCATCTGATCTTTGTTATTTCTGTCCCTCTGCTAACTTTGAGCTTTGTTGTTCTTTTTTGAGTTCTTTGAAGTATAAAGTTAGGCTGTTTGAGATTTTTTCCTTAATATAGGCATTTATTGCCATATATTTTCTCTCTGTGCTTCTTTTGCTGCATCCTATAAGTTTTGGTATGTTGTGTTTCCATTTTAAATTCTTTTAAGAAATTTTTTTCATTTACCTTTTGATTTCTTCTTTGATCCATTTTTTTTTTTTTTTTTTCTTTTCAGGATTGTGTTGATTTCCACATATTTGTGAATTTTTCAGTTTTCCTTCTCTTACTGATTTCTAGTTTTATTCCATTGTGGTCAGAAAATATACTGGGAGTGATTGCAGTGTTTTTACATTATCCAAGATTTGTTTTTGTGACATAACATATTATCTCTCTAGGAGAATAGTCTATATGCACTTGAAAAGAATGTGTATTCTGCTGCAACGGATTGAATGTTCTGTATGTGTGTCTAAGGTCATTTGCCCTAAAATACAGCTCAAATCTAATATTTTCTTATTGATCTGTCTGGATGACCTATTTGTTGTTAAAAGTGGGGTACTGAAATTCCTTATTATTATAGTATTATTGTCTCTTTCTTCCTTCATACTTATGAATATTTGCTTAACATATTTATGTTCTCTGATGTTGGGTTCATATATACTTACAATTGTCACATTCTTCTGATTAATCTACCCCTTTGCTATTTTATAATGACCTTCTGTGTCTCTTAAGTTTTTTACGTAAAGTCTAATCTGTCTAAGTGTAACTACCTCTTTTCTTCTTTTGGACTTTTTGAAATGGACATTTAAATTAAAGTCTTTTATGTTTGTAGGAAATGTCCCTGTTTAGGTTTGGTATGTAGATTCTGGCCTATTTTGTAGGCTGTTTCCAAATGCAATACAGTTTTCAGACTCTTTCCAGTGCTATTTTGGTCACTTTATTTCTTCTTACTTGGGAGTTCCTGATAAGTCTCTGCCGGTACCACCTGCAAAGTGTGAAAGGTTCTTTCCTCAGACTTTGGATTTATGGGACAGAAAAAATTTTTCCCTTGCCTATGCTCTCTGTTCATCTTGTGCTGGAAGGTGTAGGGAATGTATGGTTCACCTGCTTGGGATCCATTGAAACCACCACTGCAGGTTTTTCAAGCCACCACTCCTGATGGGGCATTTGTTTAACTTTCTGGGTTCTATTGATGCCACCACTGTAGGTGAAAGGAGCCCACTGCTATGGCTGGGTATGGATGGGGGGATAAGGCTGCCCCCATGTCCCTGTTAAGCTTCCCTTTTCCTGGTCCTTTGGCCAGAAAGAGTAGGCTTTCTCATTTGTTTGTATATGCCTGTTGGTGTTCCATGTAGAAGGTCTCCCTAGAACCCAGTCTAAGATATATAAGAGATAAAAAGAAAAAGAAAACCCTTGGAACTCATAGTGATATCATTTTCAAATCATGAAGTCCATAGCCAATCTACTTTCTTCTTTCCACTTTTCCAGCCTTTTTGATTGTCTATTGAATTGTCTCTAGGGTATTTAAAGGGGAGAAACAGGGAAAAGCAAGTTTTACACCATCATGTCTAGGACCACATGTTTAAACATGACTTCTGATACTGAATGATTACAATATTTAAAGGGTATTTCCCCTGCACTCGCTCTGTTAAATCTACCAACACTCAGTGAGGTAGGTAGAAATTTTTCACTTTGATTTTTCAGGTAATGATGCTATAGTCCAAAGTTGTAAGGGCCTTAACAAGTAGAAGTAGAAAATGAGGCTTGAATCTCAGCAACATGGATCTCAATGTTATGACATTGAGCAATATGACAAGGTGCTTTAGCCAGAAACATTAAGCCTTAGACATATGTTTTTTAAATGGTGAAAAATATATTTACTTTAAAATTTTGTATTTAAAATAAATAAAAAGGAACTTTTAAAATGTATTCTCAATATTTTCCCTAGGCCATTCTATCTGTAAATAGACCCATCAGTGTAATTTTATGATAGAAACAATTTAAATGCCATGTGATTTATGTTTTTAAATTAATACAGTGAATTTAGCTCTAAAAGATATTTAAAAATGTGTATTAATTTATATTCTGTGTTCCTCACTTTAAGAAAACAAACAAGCTTCTGTTCTTTTTTATGCCTTCACAATTTCTAAAAATGTCCACTACAGTTCACATAATGTGGGAACAATTTCTGTAAGAGCTAAAGGTAGGTCTTTGTCAATTATACTGTGAGGCCCAGCATTATGTATCCTTCAGTGGTTAGATCTGTTCACCAATGTAGAAAGCAAAACAGAGAGGTGAAGCACTGATCTGAATATTACAGGCAAGTTCTTTCAGAAGTGGGAGAAACATGGTGTGGAGAGGGACTGGGGAGGGGGTTGGGACGGGGTGGAATGGGTCATTGGGGAGAAAAAGTGACATCTGTAATATTTTGAACAAAAAATCAAAAATTAAAAAATTAAAAAAAGAAGTGGGAGAAACATCCAGATCATCAACCCTAAGTGAACACTAACTATGCCTTATACTTCAAAAAAAAAAAAAAATGAAAAAGAGGCTTAATTTCTGTTGCAGAGGTGAGATGATCTGATTTTCCTCTTGGTTCATGGAATTTTAAGGTTTTGTAAATACTATAAATCACAAAACAGTGCCTTCCAAAGCTGGTGACCATTGAAAAAGCAAACTTTTTATGACATCTAATGTATGGTTGTGGCCTAACCACCAAGCATCTCAAAGTGTCTGGTATATATATGTTCAATGAGGCCACTCATACATAGTTAAGGGCCTATCATGTTACATTAAAAATCCATGTCTTCAAGGAATTATATTTCCAACACTCAACATTTGATGTGTTTTTTGGTGGAAACACCTTGAGCTTAAAAATTTACCTTCAGACAAGAAAAGACAAACATTATATGTTGTTTTGATACTAAAATTATGTGAGGAACCTAATAGATTTAGAACCACCACTTTGAATCAGCAAACCAAAATCAATGTGAAATTTTATTGATTCTTCCTTGTTCTTGAACTTCTTATTAGTACTGATAAATCAGGAATATTATATTATTGTCAATTTTTAACTCAAAAGATTAAATATTGACATATTTGTTTCTCAATATGTTTTTATTTTTAAACAGGTCTAAGCTCTTAATTTCCACAATATCTTTTTAACTTATTTTAATTTATATCGTTTCTTTTTGCCTTCAGACTTGTGCACTTAACCCAAATCTTTCCTTTGAAGCTCCTCTACTTACTCTTCCAAGGTTAGGAAGCTATAAAAAAAAAGTAGCCTTTTCCCTCTCAGTCTAGGGCTCAATTTTTAAACATTATAAGTCACTTTACTCTTTTTAAGATAGATTATCTACCTGCAAACAAAGCAAGTTGATCCATTTGTTCATATGACAAATATTTATTGGATAGCCATTCTGCTAGTAGAATTGAGCTATGACCCTTGAAAAATGCAAATAAATGCAACACCTGAACCCATTCTTCAAAGAGCTGTATAGCTGAGAAGACAATCTGCTAACCTCTCCAGTTAATGAGGGAAGTTTAATAATGCTGTGAAGTACATCCATCACACAAGAGAAAAATAAAAGGCAACTGTTGTGATCAGGAATGCTCAAGGAAGGTTAGATGAAAGGTGGAATTTGAGCAGGATTTCAAAGAGGTTAGGTTTACAGTCATTCTTTTTTATTCGTTTATTTATATATTTATTTATTTATATTTATTTACTTATTTTTAATTTATCTTTATTGTTGAAAGTATTACAGGTGTCCCATTTTCCTCCGAATTGACGCCCTCCACCTCACTCCCACCCCCTCCCCAGGTCTTCACCCCATTATTGACTGTGTCCATGGGTTATCCATATATGCCTATAACTTCTTTGGTTAATCTCTTCCCACTCTCCACCCCCCTTCCCCTTTTCCTCTGAAATATGATTATCTGTTACATGCGTGTATGTCACTGGATCTATTTAGTTTGCCAGATTTTTTTGTTCATTAGCTTCTTCTTAATGAAGACCCTTCAACATTTTCTGTAGTGCTGGTTTGATGGTAATGAACTCCTTTAGTGTTTTCTTAACTGTGAAGCTCTTTATCTGATCTTCAGTTATAAATGATAGCTTTGCTGGGCAGAGCAATCTTGGTAGTTTCATGTTTTTCATCATTTTAAATATTTCTTGCCACTCCCTTCTGACCTGCAAAGTTTCTGCTGAGAAATCAGCTGACAGTCATATGGGTGCTCCCTTGTAGGTAACTAATTGCTTTTCTCTTGCTGCTTCTAAGATTCTCTCTTTGTCTTTAACCTTTGGCATTTTAATTATGATGTATGTTGCTGTGGGCCTTCTTGGGTTTCTCTTGTTTGGGACTCTCTATGATTCCCGGATTTGTGAGTCTATTTCTTTCCCCAGGTAGGGGAAGTTTTCTGTCATTATTTTTTCAAATAGGTTTTCAATTTCTTGCCCTCCCTCTTCTCCTGGCACCCCAATAACACAAATGTTGGACTGCTTAAAGTTGTCCCAGAAGCTCCTTATACTAGCTTCATATTTCTGGATTCTTATATCTTTTTGCTCTTCTGGTTGGGTGTTTTTTGTTTCCTCATGTTCCAAATTGCTGATTTGATTCTCAGCATCCTCTACTCTACTGTTGGTTCCCTGTAAATTATTCTTCATTTCAGTTCATGTAGCCTTCATTTCAAATTGGTACTTTATTATGTCATCGATGGTCTCAGTTGTTTTCTTAACACTCTTACTAATATGGTTAAACATCCTTATAAACAAAATTCAGAACTCTGTATCTGTTAGCTTGCTTGGTTTTATTTCATTTAGTTCATCTTCTAGAGATTGCTTCTGTTCTTTCCTTTGTGACATCTTTCTTTGCCTCTGCATTTTGGTTGCTTCCAGGTGTTTGCTTCTATGTATTAGGAAGAGCTGCTATGTCTCCTGGAATTTGTAGAGTGGCTTTGTGTAGTAGGTGCCCTGTAGGGTCCAGTGGCTCAGCCTCCCCAGTCACCTGAGCTGGGCCTTCTAGGTGCTCCCTTGTGTGGGCTGTGTGCACAGTCCTGTGTAGTTGAGCCTTGGTTGCTGTTGGCATCACTGGGAAGGATTGACCCCCAGGTGAATCGGCTGTGAGGACCAGCTGCAACTACAGCCAGAGAGCTTCTGTGCTGGAGACATCCCTATGGAGCAGGATTTACTTCAGTGGAGCTTTAGTGTTCATCAAGTGAGCCCCTTGAGTGTGTCACTCATGGATGTGGTAGGGTTGTAATCCAGCATGGTCGAGTCTGACCACCATAAATAGCCTGGAAGAGCTTGCTAGTGGGGAGCAGGGGGCTCCGGGAATCACCGGGGCAGGGCCAAAGGTGTGAGTCAGGTGCTGGCGATTCAGATATGGTGCCTGCCTGCCATCTGTGTGTGGAGAGGACTCACCAAAGGAGCAGTGGCCTCTGCCTGCCCTTCTGCCTGGGAGGAAGCTGCCCCTCCAGCTCTTGCCCCAATTTCAGGAAGGTTAGTTCCTCCCCAAGTGTCCCAGGTCCTTTCAAGCTGCTGCCCGGCGCTGGGCTCAGAGGAAGCGCATCTGAGTGCATCCATGAACAGGCCCTTTAAGAGGAGCTGCTGGGACTCCTCACCCTCTGTGACCCTCAGCCACAGTCCCCGCTGGTTTTCACAGCCCGAAGTTGTGCGGACTTCTCTTCCCGGCCCTGGAGCCCTGGTCTGGGGGCCTGCTGTGGGGCTGGGACCCCTCCCTCCTCCAGGAAACCTCCACTGCTGAGATTCCCGCCTGGGTTTAAACCTCAGCACTGGGTGTGGGCCCGCGGCCGCATCTGGGATTCAACCCTGACCCGCCTGTGTCTCCTCCCCTCCTCCCGGTCTGGATGCTCCTTCAGCTCCCTGGTTGTAAGGCTTCTGTTCAGCCAGATCTCAGGAGGCTCTGAGTGATGGTGGTTCTGTATTTTAGTTGTGATTTTGATGTGGTTGCGGGAGGCGGCGGGTGCAGCTGTGACCTATGCTGCCGTCTCGTTCCCTCTCTACAGTCATTCTTAATGTTCAGCTTCTGCTGAATTGCCTCATTTGGCAACTTTCTCTTTTCTCTCTACTCCTTTTCCTCAGTTGTTGCTCCCATTCTTATGGCTTGACTCACGCTGTATATGCTGATGATTCTCAATTTTTTCTTTCAACTTTGTTTAATTGCCTGTCTTTGGTAATAAACACAAATACTATATCCATTCCTGACTACTCCATTAGGTTTTGTTTTACTATGTTTTTATTACTCAGGTAATTTTAGAGAGCGCCATCCTCCACTCCTACTCTAACCAGGTCTATATTTGTTATATTATCTTTCCTTTCAAGTCCCTTTTTAAAAGACCTATGAGACCTATCCTTTTCATTACTAAATTGTTATTCATACGTGTGTTCTTTTCATCTTTGGTCTGTATTGTTCTCTGAAATTCTTAATGCAGGAAAATATTTCTTGAGCTTTATGAAATCAATTTTTTAAAGATGTCTTTTTCCAAGTGGATATATCCTTTCACTAGTCACAGTAATGGACTATCCAGCTACTCTTTCAATACTTGCTTTTCATATTCAGCATAAATTCAAGATTTGTATTATTATATTCAAGATTCTGCATGATTTCTGTCTCATTACATTTTATTTATTTTTCTTGGAAACACTGCCAGCTGTTGTTATCGTTTCTCTATTCTACTCTGATTGCTAATACTTTATTTAAAAAAAAAAAAATTCAGATATAAGCATTCTTGGATCTTCCTTTAGACTAAACTGGAAAAAGGTCCAAGTACCAAGCTGGTATATTGACAAAACATGGATTTGATCTCCAAATGCTGAGGACCTCCTGACAAAAATAGAACCCAAGAAAGGGAAAGACAAGCACATAACTTGAAGTAATGTGATTATCTTGGACTTCATAGTATTTTCCATTTTACAGCAAATGTGTGAACACATTTTAAGTTTAATAAATCTGTATTTTTTGGAAAACAAAACTGTTACATTTGTTTCTCTCCCTTAATTGGAGAAATTACCATTAACTTCTATGGATGGAAGATTATATGTCTTCATTAGTATCTGTATGGTTTTATTTGTCCACTTGCCATTCAGATTCCACTGACAGCATGAATTGTTTTTGTACAAGAATATGACCTTCATGGAAATGGAAGCTTAGTCGAAGCTTTTTTAAAATGTATACATCTCCCTCCAAATTTTGAATCTGTGTTCTCTCTTGCTTTGTCTAATAATAGAGCCTGACAGTTTTCCATCACTGTTCATATTTAATTTAATTAGAATCCTATTGCTTGATGCTATATCATATTAGCTTTTTTTCCAGCATAGTTTTAAAATTGCCTTTTCCAACAGCCTGAAACTCTGCTTTGCAGGTTTTCTTGAGAGCATAGCTGAATGATTATTCCATTTCTTAAGCTGATGTACTACCACACAGATTTTTCAAAGATCATCTTCACGCAACTCATAAGTCACAACTCACCAGATGCTTGAAACCATAAAAGCAATGATGCTTTTACAAAATTTGTTGGGAGAAAGCCTAATTTGAAGGTAAATAAATAGATACATGTGATAGTCTATTTTTTTTTTCTCAAGTAGAATAGCATTCCTATTGGTTTATTCTCAGAGTAATATCAGTATCTGACAAAACCTTGTAAACTGGAAGGCATGAAAGCATGTAAGCTGATGTTCCTGTCATGGTGATGTAGGATATGTAAATCGATACATGCTAGAGATGGTTCCCAGTAATGAGAGTAACTGAGATGGTGATGAAAAATCAAAGCACTGAGTTTGAGGAGGTCGTAGCTGTTTCATGGCTGCTTCACCTTTTATATGTATCTGGTCAAACAGCGCATTTAACACCTGTCCTCCCTCCTTTTCTTCTCTCCTTCCACTTTTGGGCTCTTTCATTTAATGGTTCCTGACTTAGAGTTTTCTATTAGTGAGTTTATTTGGCGTGAGGAAAATAAGAGAGGTATTGTGTTTAGATCCCCAAAGGGAAACCATTACATCCTTGTATAAGAAATTAATATAATATAATATAATAAGTGTATGTGTATGTGTCTGTGTGTGTTGTATATCATTGGTCACAGCATGAGTAATGCATCAGCGATAATTGCAAAACACTTTTTATACAAGATGGATTTTGTGCTAAGTTTAAAAAAAATGAAGAGGTATGTAAGGACAGAGAGGGAAAGCAAAACAAATGTGTTATACTCATAGATTGACTTGAGGAAGATTTGGGGTAAAAGAAAACAAATAGGTTTTCCTAACAAAAGCTGAGATTAAAACAAATATGGTCATATGTAAGTATAAAAGTGGGGGAGCATAATGAGATAAAAAGCAGAAATGTTATAAAGTTGTAAGCGATTGGAAGAAAGTATTTGTATGACATAAAAGGAGTTAACAAATAAATTTCATTATCCTAAGTATGATGGTCTTAAACCATAGAAAATGTAGTGCTGACTCCAGCCAAGAAGCTTCCAGGTTACTTGAGGAATAGCTAAAGGGAGCAGATGGTAATAATCCAAAGGCACTTACATGAGTTCTTCTTATATGTTCTGTGATTTCATACTTCAGCTGCTTTTGAGGATATTTGTTGTTCACAAACATTTATTCATTTATTTTCTGAAGCATTTTTATATCCTAATGAAGCAACTTTTATCCTAATAAGCATTCAATGAATTAGTAGAAAATAATATTCACATTAAGAGACCAAGGCCTAGAAAGGTACAATGATTTGCCCAAATGAGTTACTGGTAGACCTGCAATTAGCATCCTTCCCTTGCGATTCCTCAGTTAGCAACCTTTCCTCATACTACACGGCCACTACGCATGGGGCAGAGCCCAGGGTTAAAACCCGTCAAGAGTCCCTGGGATTTATCATGCTCACTACTTCCTCTCCTAGAAGATGCTCAGCACCACTGCTGTTGTAGCTATCATAAGCAGAAACTGAGAAAAAGAACAGCATATGTTTAAGATGATGCTATTTAGCATTATTGTACAACTTGGGGGTTCATGCTTAGAAAAATGCTTGAGCACTCTCCAAACATTTCATTGGATTTATAACATCCCATTAAGTGGAATGGTATTGTGGTTACCATTTGCTAGCATCATTCAGCACACATGATACCTGCCATTCTTAGAAATATAGTATCCCCTAAAGAATGGTAAAATCTGGCTTAAACTTATTAAATGCTTACCTTATTTTAAAGACAATATTAAGTCCTTTAGAAAAAAAGGTTTTCTTCCTATTAAAAAAGGTGTTTTCTGACACTTCTTTTCTGCCACAAGGCAGGCAGATCTAATAAACATTATCAGCTTCTCCTTGGTTCTATAATCCTTATTGTCTATATGCGTCTTGTCTTGAAAGGTGTTGTCTTTCATTCAAAGGATGCTTTAATCTTGTGTGTAGTGTAGGTACATAAATTCATAGACAAATCTAGCAAAGAGGTAAGTATTAATTTTTAAACTAAGTGTGAGGTACCAGTTTTTAGATATTAATAAGATTGGGAAATTAATTTTTCCATGAAAGCAAATTCATTATAGCAGCAAAATGGTGATGAAATATTTGAAAGGATGAGGAGATGATCATCTTCAAACCTAGTTATTGTAATAATTTTTTTTAGTATATCTTTATTGATTTCAGAGAGAGGAAAGGAGAGGGAGAGAGAGAGAGAGGGAGAGAGAGAGAAACATCAATGATGACAGAGTCATTGATCAGCTGCGTCCTGCACGTCCCCAACTGGGGATCGAGCCCGCAACCCGGGCATGTGCCCTGACCGGGAATTGAACCCCAGTCGCCTGGATCCTAGGTCGACACTCAACGGCTGAGCCATGCCCAGCCAGGCTATTGTAATAATTTAACACTGTCCAGACAGCTCGAAGCCATGTGACTACCAAGAGGAAACCTGGGATAGTCAATAAGAATGTGGAATATCTCTGGAGCCACACTTCTTGGGTTTAGACCCTTATCCTGCCATTTACTGGCTGTGTGAACTTGGACAATTTTCTGAACTTCTGGGTATATGGGTTTTAACACCCATAAATAAAATTAAAAATTAATCTTCCTCATAGGTTACTGTGAAGCCTGAATGTGTTGTTATAATTAGAGTGATTAGAACAGTTCCTGACATATAATAAATACTATATAAGTAATTCTTATTATTATTAAGCAAAATATATCATTTTATTTTTCACAATCTTTCCTCACACTCTAATATGGAGAAAATAATGTGAAATTTCCTGAAAATATATATTTAATCATAAATAAAACCTACAGTGTTGGTTGCAATACATTCCTGTTATCTATTTCACAATTTCTTTTGCTATTATTTTTAATATTAATAAATACCAAGTATCGAGTAATTAGTATATGCTAGTGTTCCATATATTATCTCATTTAATCCCCACAACAGCCCAGTATACACATAACATTATTGTCCCCATTTTGCAAGAAGGAAGCTTGTGATCAGTTCATTCTTGTAATAGACTTAGAAAAGAAGACTTAGAAAATAATATCTAGGCAAACATAGCTCCATTTATGTCAGTGTTTTCAATTCACACTCCATTTCAATTGTTTCAATTGTCGCACTAAAATTGCACAATATACTTCCTTTTAAAAAGAGCAACAGATGGTAACATCCTAAATGTGGTCTTTTTAATGAAATAAAGTTGATAACATAATTCACCTTTTTTTAAAATAATTTACTTCTGATACAATATAGTAAGTACTCTGGTTTACTTTTGACATACGATGATTAAAAAGCAATATAATTGTTCAATTCTTAGGCAAGTACAAAACATGAGTTGCCTTATGAAATGATTTGTGTCAGACGCTATATTTACTGCTGCCACAAAACACAGAGAATCTTAATTTTCACATAGGATTATTTAATGAATGTTAGAACCTTTACAAAGAAACACTTGGCTATTTAATTTTGCTAAGAATTATTTCATATTTCCTTAGATATTGAACTTTTCCTATTTTAAAGCCTTCCCAGAAGACATGTTAACATGTGCCTTTTGCTGATTTCATGTACTGTGAGCTTGAGAGTAAAGCTGACTTTATTGTAAAGTCTTTTATCCCATGGAAGTGACAGCTATGTTTCATTCATACCAACTCTACCTAACAGACCCATTGTGTTCAGCCAATAGATTGGGATTTCCTTTTTATGAAAGTTTGTTCCTGTAAACATAAACAAATTATTATTTTTCTATGTCTCTCTATGTTCTTTGAAAGCAGTAAGTTTAGTGGCTAATCCAAATTGCTTCACAAGTCCTTATATATTTTATGAATTCCTAAAAACAGAAAACTCATATTGTGTTTTGATCATCATGAGCCCAAACTTATCCAGAGCATCAAAAATGAATTGTGAAGAAAAAAAAAAAGGTAAATTATATTGATCAACTTTATTCCATTAAGAATTTAAAAAGCACAGGGTCCTTCAAATATCTTTTTATAGCCAGTCATCCATAATCTCTACCACTAAACAAAGGAGAAACAATGCATTAATGCATATTAATATGTTATAGCCTATTTGTCTTTGTTAATTCAGCTCCAATTTCCTGTTAATTTTAATTAAGTTAACAGTGCTGATTAAACCTAGTTTCCACTGTTTAATAAATATTCTAGATGTAAACGACAAGTTCTACAGTGGTAGAGTAAGAGGACAAAAACTGTAATAGAATATCTTTTTTTAAAGAGAAAGAGTAATAATCTCTCTTTAATTTCAGTTCCCTTTGGGTCAATAAGGATTTCTCCACTTGTGTCCTGCCAGGCACAGAGCTAGAGGCCTGGGCTAGAGAGCTGAAAAAAGTTGTCCTCAAGGTTGTTTTACACCCTGATAATAAGACAAGCAAATGCTGGGAGCTTTTTAATGCAAAATAGCAGAGGCTGATTTCCACAAGGTGCTTAGGGAACACAGAGGAGAAAGACTGAACATCCAGTGCATTTATATTTTCTGCCTGAGTTTTATTTCTGCTCCTAGATTTAAAGGCACAATGCCAGGCATAAGGTAGAAGAAACTATGCAGGCAAAACTCACAAAGAGGGTGGCTCCAGGAAGGATGAGGGATTCAGAAATCAGGAATATTTAGGAGTGAGCTGAGATCCAGTATCCTCAGGACTCCAAATGGGAACACTGGGAATTCCATCCCAGAGGCAAAGTCAATATAAAGCAGTTTCTCCAGATAGGAGCCAAATTAATAAGCTCCAGACTAGTACTACTATTAAAAATAGAACATCTCTTAAAAAGGTAATTGGAAGAAACAAAACCAACTGTTTCTTAAAGGGAAGTCTTTAAATTAGGGAGGTGAGAGCTTTTGCTTGTGGCACCATCAAACTTCCTTACCTGGCCTGGTTCCAAAGAGAGAAAAGAAATGCCATCCCATTGGGATGGGATTAAGGTAGCTTTTCAGTTAAGCAAGTATGTGCACACTTATGTAGCACAAGTTCCTCAATTCGTCACTAAAGAAAAGAAAGGTAATGTGAAGGTTACTTCACCTTATATTATTTGAGAGTCTTTTTGTACTATCTAATTTTTAGGAGGGTATTTGCACAAAATGAATAATCAAAATGTTTCCCATTTGGCCCAAGTCTAATGGTTCAAGTTGTAGGCTATTTCACAAATATTGGCCAGTTACTTTAGTCTGTGCTAGTCTTCATTTAGTTTTATATAGAAATTAATGAGTGATGTACCTTGTTTTCAGAGGGTATATATATTTGTGTAATACAATAAATGGATATATATCATGAATTGTATCTAAACTTGGCCCCTAAGAATCCGCAGTTCCCCAGAAAATTGAGAATTAGTGGGGGTTTTTTACTAGTTTATTTATTTAACCTTGACTTACTCAAAACAGGACGTTTGTTTAGGCAAGGAGTATTGAATCATCACTATCCTAAATCTGAACATTGTACCTGAAATTTTTCTCTAGGAGCATTGGGCCATTATCCTGCTCTCCCATGTGTGATTTTGCTATTATTAGCCTCTGACTTGGCTTCACCATGTCACCTCTGCCTGAGTCCTACCTCAATCAGATTTATTAGCTGCAAGCAGCAGCTGTCTCTTTTTCGTCTGTCAGGGAGATCAATGGCCAACATCTCCGAGTCATCCTTCACTTTTAACTTCCCAATTGTTGTCTGGCAATCAGTAGCTATATATTTCCATGAATATTATGTTTTCTGTGAAAAAGCAAAGTTAATAATATTACATAACCCAACTTAGAGAAAGGTATTAAGAGACCTATTTGAAAAGAATTAATTATTTTCATTTTAATTTTAATATTAGTATGATAGAGTTTAAATGATTTCTCAGTGTTTTAAACTGATACTGTATATGACATAGTTTTCTAAAATGCAGATCCCTTTATACAGCAAGAATGAAAAAAGAGCAGTCAGCAGACTTTATATACACATGTATATACTTTGATGTAGAAATATTTAATAATTTGAATACCTTCCATTTGTCACAGTCCCTACATCTGATTTATGTCACATGTTTATATTACCTGCCGGGACCAGTACCATTGGAGTTTGTGTCATCAGAGAAAGGGAGGAGATGGAGATCTAGTTTTTGCCTACTCTGTGCCAGTGTCTGCAGTAGAAACTTTCAACATATTATCATATTTAAATCTCATGAACCTCTGTGAGGCAGGAACTATAGTCACCATTTTACAGATAAGAAAACAAGTCTCCTAGAGTTTAATAAACTGCCCCAAAGTCACATCAAGTAAGAGCTCCAGGAGTCCAACCAAATCTTTTTTGTTTGCTTTGCATGGTTAGTGTAATTGTTTGACTAGGTACTATAGGGCATGGTCTGAAATGGGTAAGCAGTAAAAAGTTTTCCACTGCTCTGTCCCTCTGCTACCCAGTTCCTTTCCCCAGGGGAAAAAAAAAAAAAAAAGATTGGTGTCATATATTATTCTGCAGATATGTTTTACTCATATGCAAACAAAAGAAAAATATCCCATATCAATTTATATAGAGCTTTCTCAGTTTTGTTTTTGAATTTGTTTTTAAATAAAACATAGTGTTTTCAGCGTGGACATATATCAAATCATCACATTGTGCTCTTAAGTTTATACAATTTTTGTTTGTCAGTTATACCTCAATAAAGCTAGAAAAATACTGTTTTTATATGCAAATAAATAAATAAAACAGTATTTTAAATTAAAGTGTTTATTCTAATATTGTAGCATACTTTATTTGCTTATTTAAGTTCCATCCAACTCTGTTATTAAACATTTTACTACAGTGAGTAATCTAGTATATATCATTTCACCTATATATGAGAATTTAACTTTATTGTTTTTCCAAACACCAACACAGTCGTCTCAATTCTATTTAAGAAATCCATTCTTCCTTTCTAACATGATATGCTTTGTAATCATAAACTACACTGAATTTTTAAATTCTACTCTTTCTGACTCTGTGTTTTGTATAGTAAACTTCCCTGCCAATAATAATATCTTATATTGTTGGAGCTTTCTAGATATCTATTAACTTCAGTTCTAACTTACATGTCTCCGGTCCCACCAGTTTAACTCTGGGTGCTGCAGATTATATTTTATTTTAATTAAACTCTCTTTTGCTTAGCAAGATGCCTGAGGCATATCAATGAGCCAATTAGTTCTGATCAGTGAAGTATCTCTTGGCTCTGTTTCCACAAGGCACAGCCATGCTTACAAAGGGTTAGGGACTGAGGCTTCATTGTGTGTACTAAGGGGCTAATTCCCTGTGGGTTAGTGTGAAGACTGAGTTAATAATGTAAAATTCAAGAGATGTCAACTAGTGTGGAGAAAACACTCCACACACATAACAGAGAAGCTGCACAGCGGTCAGTGTGCAGACCCTGGAGCCAGGCACCTGGGTTTGTGCCTCATTGTTGCCACCTATTAGCTGTGTGACCTTTGGCAAATTTCTTAATTTCTTTGTGCCTTGATTTTCTCATCTGTAAAATGGGAGTAATAATAGAGCCTACCTCTAGGGGTGCCACTGGCTTATTCTGTACCTTTGTGTGAATTTGGAAAAAGATGGATGCCGATTAATTTCCCAGCCTAAAGGATTCTCTGTGTGGGGAACTCGGAGCCCCTTCATTCCCAGCAGCGGCAAGTGTGAGATGCACCAAGGGCAAGATTTCCGCGCCACCCTCACTCTCTACATGTGCTTCTGTGAAATCTAGTAGTGCAACCCTACGCCATGATCACACCCCCACTGCAGGATTATTGTGTCCATTAAATGAGTTAATTCCTGTAAAGCACTTAGAACCATGCTCAGCCCTTATAAGTAGTAGCTGTTCTCCAACGTAGCCCTTCTCACAGTTTATTTCCCAGCCAGGTTTCCCCACTAACTACAGACTGGAGCACCATTTTATTTTAAAGCCCAAAAAGCAGGTAGAGAGCTTTTTCTAATACCTATTTTTTATAGTCACTACCTGTTTTAATTATTTTTAAGATTATTTATATCAGATGCAATCCAAAAAAATATAATTAAATCATGTAGATGTGCGTGTCTTTTTCTCCTTTGGGGCAAGTTAGAATTGACCTAATCACTCATTTTTAAACATGTGCTGAATTTCCAGTTTGTATTCATAACTGGGCCTGAGTGAGGCACTTCCAATGCAGAGTGGAATGAGACACAGACTCAGATCTCTCTCTAGAGAAATTAAATCAGTGTTTACAGTTCAGTGTGGTGTATATTAGGCTCTGAGTGGAAAGGGAGCACAGAGTAGGGGCTGATCAGACAGTGGGTCAGGAAACATTTCTCTAAGATGTGATGTCAGAGTTGTTAAAAAAGGTAAGGAAAAAAACCAGGAAAAGGTAAGTTGAGTCAGGTCAAAGCCATAGAGGTGTCAACCAATTTCATTCCACTGGGTCTGAGGCTTTGAACAGTAAGGAGGCAGTTAAGAGAGATCTTGAAGCCAGATTGGGGTGGATCACAAAAGAGGTCAGAATAAGTACTTAGAAGTGGATCCTATAAGAGAGAGGCATTTAAATAATTTGTGCTGAAAGTTCACCAGCCTAAAGCTGTGTTTTGGGTATAATTTATGGCTGAGTTGCGTAGACTAAGTTGGAGCAAAGAAACAATGGCAATAGGCTACTCAAGAGATAAGGAACCTGAAATGAGTGATATTATGAAGAAGGAAGCAGTGTGGCTGGTATGGGTTGAAGATCTGTCTGAGTGATAGAGGGGCTGGCTGACATTTTAACTGTGAAAGTTAAGCAGGGAAATCATAACCAAGGGATGACATACATTTGTCTTTCATTTAATGCCTTGCATTTAACGCCTTTTTCATAAGGAGCTATTTGATTTCTCTTTTAAAAAAACTAACTATATATTTTAGGCCCTGGTGGTCTGCAAGTAACCTCAGATTTTCCAGATTTGAGCAAAATTATTTAGAAGCATTTTTTTCTATAAGAGTCTACATCTTTTCATAATTGTCTCCTTATTCATGCCATATGGGACACCTATGCATGTCTGAGGCAGCAGCTTCACCAGAGAACACCCTAAGAATTCCTCATAATGAAATGTCTCTGTTAACGACCTTGATAAACCATACTGTGCAGGGTGAACCTCACGTGCTGCAGTTCAGGAACTTGGCACAAATCCCCCATCTATACATGTGGTCTATGTGTGCCTATTGCCATTGTGTAATACAAGTGTGTACTAATTAAAATTCATGTGCTAGGAAACCTGCCCTGGTTTATGATGACTTTCAATGACCTACCTACAGACACCTGCTCATGTCAGTACTAATTGGGTTAGTTCCCTAATGCCATATGTGTATGCTTTTGAAGCTTAGATTTGCTGAAGTTCATTGGATTAACAGTGAGGACACTGAAAACATTTGGTGATTTTCTTGTATTTTCCCCAGGTTAACTATAATCATTTTGTATATTTTATATTAGGTTATTTTTCCAATTAGTATTCTGAAATAATAACATGGGGAAAACTGACCATAAAACCAAAGTTATAATATATACTATGAGAGTATTATATATAATTTATAGAACTATTCCTGAGGGTTGATAGTAATGGTATTAAAACTCTTAGAATAAAAGATACACACCTGTCTCTAGCTCATCATCAAGTATTTCTCAAAACTGTAAAGGATAGTGTGGTCATTTGAAAAGTACAAGTACCACCCAGGATGACTGACTGTACCTGGTTGAAGAAGCCATTTCTTTGACGTGTCACCTGTGAAGAAATCATTTTATGTTGTAAAAAATATATTTGATCCAGGATGGAGATATATGCTATGCATTCTGTGTGGGCCATTAACATATGCAGAATATTTTTTTCTAGAAACTGAGCTTCAGACTAGTATAGGCTATTATATCATTTTCTCTATTTTCTTGAAAATGAATTAAATTTTAAGAACATGAATTAAACTTTTGAATTCTTTTTGTTCTTGAGCCCTGGTGAATTCCAACCCTCAAATTGTGGCACCAGAACAAGAAGCTCAGAAAGGAGTCTTAGTAATGGCTGAAGGCATGGGAGGAATACAGGCAGGGGTGTTGACACAAAAGCCAGAGAGGGAGAGGGCTTCCAAAAGTAGGAGTTCAGGAGCAGTGATTAATGTTGCAGTGCAGCAGGGAAAAGGTGAGTAAAAAACTGTGCGCTGGATTGTGCAACAAAGAAGTTATTAGTAAATTTGGTGAGAGTGGATTTTTGGAGAATCAGTGATTAGAAGCTAAACTGAAGTGGGTTGAAACAGAAGGGGGATTTTCAAAATATATTAATAGGTCACGGCAGACCAGTGCATTTCTGACTTGCCTTTGTTAAAAAGACTCCAAGGAAATGGTGATGATGATGATGATGATGATGATGGTGGTGATGACAAAGACAATGGTGATGATAATGTTTAGCCTTTTTTGAACGCTTCCAGTATACCAGACGCTGCAGTAAGCACTTTACTTATATCATCTCTCATAAACTTCACAGTTCCCACTTGACATATACATGAGACATCAGTAGATTCACTCAGTCTTGATGATCTGTTCCCGCCCTTCCTGCCCTGCCCAGCCTACCTCTGTTCCTTGCTTTATTTCCCTCTTTCTTCCTTTATTTTCTTACTATTCTCTAGCAAACATTTCTTTAACTCTTTCTAGAATCTAGGTATTTTGTTATGTGCAAGAAATACAATAGTGACTAAAATACTACTACTTATACATAGTAGACATGAAAAATAATGGCAGTCTTTATTCTTTTTTGCTTCCTGAGCAAAACCTTTTCTTGTTTACTTTCAATTTCTCTAACTCATCAGTTTCACCATGTCAAACTACCTCCTCCATCTGCCAGTGGGAGTTTCCCCAAATGCTGTTCTTATGTCTGCTCTCCCTCTTACAAGGCAGGACCTTGCAGAGTAGCCTCTGCTCCCACGTGTTTAATTTTCTATGAAGGCCATACAGTTAGCAGATATTTATACTTCTCGGTGAAAGTCACAGTGCTTTTGTACAAGGGTGTCTCTGATTAAGACAAATCTGGATGAAAGCGGTGAAGACAAAGCTTTTTGCAGTTACTTTTCTCCGCATTGGCTCTAACATCCCAGCCCAGGAATTTTAAAACTTCTTTAAATATAAAGAACTTATATGCATATATGCATAGCCCATGGACACAGACAATATGCGGTGAAAGGCTGGGGGGAGGAGTGGGGGGGGTCAATGGGGGGAAAAAGGGGACATCTGTAATGCTTTCAACAATAAAGATAAAATTTAAAAATAAAATAAATTTTAAAAATATTACTATCTTTAATCTGTGAAATCTTTACTTAAGTATTCTTATGTTCATGCATATATTTCTCCATAATCTTTCCTTCCTGTCACAAGCAGCCCTCAGCAGACACTATAATGCTGCAGATGCCTTGTTGCTCTCCCTCCTGCTCTCAGCGGACAGCCTTCCCGTCCAGCCTCGCCTCTTCCTCACCTCACAGCCAGCAGCACTTCTTTGTTCATCTCTTTGGACACAGCCCGTACGTCTTAAAGCAGACTTCAAGTGCAAGGATAAATTACACCAGGTCCCAGCCTTTTTTACCCCCAAAGGTCCAAAGTAGGCTCCATATAACTTTTTTAATAAGCAGCCATTTAACTCTAGCCATAGCCCTTTTAATTTTCTACACTTTATCAACTCCATCTCTGATTTTAAATGCACCTGTCTCTCAATTTTAGGAGCGTTATAGAAACTTTTAGCCAAGCATTATTTTTTGTGTGCTGAATGATGACAGAATATGCTTGTTATGTTTTAAATCCTGCCTTCAGCACACCAGACTGCATTTCAGGAACCATTCTGCCTCAAGGCAGGAGACTTTCTGCTCCCTCGGCCCTGCATGCTGTGACTCTGAACACAGCCTCATGCAGCAGCTGTACAGTTTTATGCAAATATTCAAGGAAGATTTGGATTCTGCATATTTTGGAAATTATTCATCATTCATTTAATAAACAAATTGGTAAGAGTTTTTAATTACATTTTGGAAAAATACTTCTGCTAAAATTATGGCATTGATTTGCTCCTACTGAATCAGGTATTGAAATCCAAGGCATTTTCTTTAGATTTAATTGAATATACAGTAATTTTAACACACCTATTACAATTCTCCTAGACGTGGCAACAAATTTGCAATAGTAAGATGCCTTGAGGTTTTTTCCTCATCATTATTTCTTTTTTAAATTTTTTATTATTGACACTAGTACAGATGTCCCCCACTCGCCCCACCCGCTGCCTCCCCTGGCCTTCACCACACTGTTGTCTGTGTCCAGGGGCTGTGCATATATGTTCTTTGGCTTTTCTTATGTTATATTTTAAAATTCTGTTTCCAGGTTTCCCTTAGATCAAGAGAACTTGAAGTTTATCTAAAAAATCATGATATATTTTCTATTGTTTTTATTTTATGCCTTAATTATACTATTTGATTTCAATATTCAATTCATCTTTGCCACCTTCACTCTTGGTTTGCATGACTCAATTTTTTCAAACTGTTTTTTGTCTGATAAGTATAGTCTTCTCTCTAGATGTGGAGTGAAGAATAAGCAGGCAGATACAGGGAAAATGTGTGGGTGAGAAACAGTGAAAAGCAAATCCATGTAAATTAGGTAGACCAAACACAATAATATATGTTCAAGTAAATTTTTTCAAAAATTTATTTTTAAACAAAAGTGTAGCATGGACACTCACTGCACCATGAGGTCACACATTGTATTTAAACCAGATGTATTCACACAAGCAAAAGTCTTTTTTTCTTCAAAAATTTGAATCATAGGTCCTTGGGAGTCAGAGTGAAATCACACCTGATAGTATAATCATTTCATTGTACATTATAATCGTTTAATTTTTGTTTCCTTTTTATATTATTTTGCTTCATTGAGATTTTGAAAAGCAATAAATCCAAAATTAGGAAAGTTCTTTGTTTTAGGCTGTACTAGAAACACAAACTTATTGTATTCTAAACTGGTTAATTTAGAAATTAATGTTACACAAACACAAAATATTAAAATGAAGAAAAACTAAATAAATATGATTCTTTCACCCAAGAGGAATAGATGACCTAACACAAAAATTGCTTTGGAATTTAATTCTTTGTGAGGCTGCTTTGAGTCCCTAATGTCTCCGCAGTCACTTATATGACTCGCTCAAATGTAAACCAAATCCTCTTTTAGAATGACTTTTATTTACAAAGCCATTGGGAGAATTAAAACTATTTTTTAGTGACATAGCATGAGTTATATGCCTACCTTTTAGCAAAGAGTAAATGGTCAAATATATATTGAATGTAGAAATAATAGGTAGAAAGATAAGCGGAAAGACGGTAAAAGAGAGAAAAATTGAGTGGTGTATGACAAAGAAAGGTAGATAGAAAGGTTGTTAGAATGAAGAGAGATAAAGAATTAAGAAGGTATCTATGAGTCTGTTTCTGCTTTGTTTTTTAGATTCCACATATAAGTAAAATAATATGATGTTTGTCTTTGTCTGACTTATTTCACTTAGCAGAATACCCTCTAGGTCCATCCATGTTGTTGCAACTAGTAAGATTTCATTCTTTTTTATGGCCGAGTAATATTTCATTGGGTGTATGTACCACATAAACAGGCTCATAGATAGAGAGAACAAGCTGATGGCTGTCACATAGGAGGTGGATATGGAGGCTGGTTGAAAAGGTGAAGGAATTAAGAAGTATACAAATTCGCAGTTACAAAACAGTCAAGGGGATGTAAAGTACAGCATATGGAATATAGTCAACAAGTTTATAATAACTGTATGGCCCCAGGTGGGTACTAGACTTATTGAGGGATCACTTTATAAATTATATAAATGTCTCACCACTATGCTGTACACCTGAAACTAATATAATATTAAATGTCAACTTTAATTGAAATAATAATAATAAACAAGAAAAAAATAGGGTAAGTGTGCAGTGTGTGCACATGCGTAGAACAAGTGTGTTCTATCTGTGCCATGTGTTGGTAATTTAAATGACAATATTCAGTTCACTAGTATATCATTAACAACATAAATATTTCTTTAGAATTTTCAAAATAACTAACCATCAGTTTAAAATGACAGACTGTGAACCAGTACTTTGTGTTCATCTGGATATAATAAATATGCATTTAAGTACAGAATTCAAGTACAGAATTATTCTAATTGCCAAGACTGAGGGAAAAGACATGAAGCTAAAGGGCAGTTTCACAATGAATACAATGAGTTACTTCGCTTCACTGACTCATGCACTCAGATTCTTTTTGTAATATGCCAGTAAACTTGTGCTAACCAACCAATTCTCAGACAACTCTGGGAGTGTATGAATAATTTATTTGAATGAGTAAGTATATAATCACATGATGCCATATCAAAATAATAGGTACAGTGAATGCCAGCTGTGTTTAGAGATTGGATACCAAATGGTTATTTTTTGTTGTCTCTCTGAAAACATTAGAGAATTTAGGCAAAATTAGATGCCCTGGGAAGCAACCCAGTGGATGTCCATTTGTGAAAAGTCATTGTTTACAAAATCTGCAGCAATCATTATTTCTGCATTTACCAAGATAGCTGTGGCTAAACACTAATTTTGTTTAAAAATACTTACATGTTTATCTTGTCAGCTTAAAGAAATGTAAAACATTCACCTTTTAAAAATCTAAAGGTCATTCCTAAGTTCCATAGGGAATTTGTCCTAAAGTCTTTGCTTATTCTTTGAAGTATTAGCTTTAAAATACTTGTACATAGCACGGCTGAAAAGCATTTGAGTAAGAGAAAATATACATGTGAAAATAAAGTATTCAATTAAGTTTTATGGGATTCATTGCACACTTAATTAAAGTAATCTTTATCTCTACTGCTCACAGTGCTCACTTAACAGGAAAATAGAGGAATATTAAATTAGTGGAATATGTCTCATATCAATATATTTTCCAGAATGTGTAAGTGTGTAGTAATTGAAAATAACTTTGCTCTTAAGAGGTTTTAAACATTTGGCCTCTGGATTTATAATTAATTTAAAGACTTCATTTTTTAGAACTCATAGATGTGACTAAAAAGGGAAATGAGCCATAACTGTGTTAATACTACCTTTGGCTCAGGACTATCTGCTCACCAACGCTTATGCAAAGTGCAACTAGGTAATCACAGGAAGGCAGGGATTCTACTTCTAATGGGTTTTCTCCACTCTGCAGGTTATTATGCAACTCCTAATGAAATGTTTTATATTGATCAAGTTCAAAAGTTACCTTGCCATATTTTAAGAATTTTAGTTATCAATCTGGTATATAGTTTTAAAACATTGTAGATTGGTGGAAGTAGAAAGCAATATCTATTTTTACTTATAAAATATAAAAATACTCAATTATAATTTTACTATTTAAAAATGCAAATGTGACAGGCACCTCTCACACACCAGAAAGGTGTTATCAGACATCCCCTTAAGTCATTGGGAGAGGGCTGTTCCCAACCTCAATTCTTGTCTTCTCATATAAATAATTTTATACAAGAGGCCTTGACTGTGTTGTGATAAAGTGAATTTATTAAAACATTAAAGCAATGAATTAAAAAATTAAAGCATACACATTTATTAATGAAGCAAGGCAAAGAAATCTATACATCTGGCTTATGAAGCACAGATGGGCTCTCAGCTAATCTGAAGAGCAAGTGAGTTGGGGGTTTCTGTCTTATATACCCTTTTGTCTATAAGTTTTTAAAAATTCCTCTGCTAGATATCCTGGTACAGGTTAACTCTTCGTTATGATTTTTCCACAGCTTATGAGAAGTACCTGGCAGCTTTATCTTGACAAACCCAGTCTATCCTGGCTTCACCATTTAAACAGTGGGACAGGATAGACTGCCCTCTTCTTTTCCACTCCCCCCTACTGTTTTAACAGCTTCGGGATGATTTGCACTAAGTAGTCTCTGACTAGCTTGAATTAAGGTACCTCCTTTTTCTCTCCTCTTTCCCTTCTCCCTCTTCTCCTGCATTGTGTGTGTGTGTGTGTGTGTGTGTGTGCATGTGTGTGAGAAGGAGAGGTTTTAACACTTTGTTCTTAAGATAAGGTCCTGCTACAAGTGGCTTGCAAAACTTTTCGATTTTGTTTAATTTTCCTGCCTCAGTTTCCCCATTCCACTTGTCTTGGAATTTTCATGGCTTTTCATTTTCTTATAACACAAAAGTACTTTGCATGCTCTTTCATGAAACTGAATATCTATTATCAATCAATAGCTTTTCATTAAGACAAAGTTATAACTTCAATTGTTCTTATTTTTTAATTTTTAGATTTTTTTTCTTTTTCAACACAAGCCAGAAAAAAGAATTCCTTTTCCACTTATGAGAAAAACAAAATACAAACAAACAAATACACCACTGAAAAAACTAACAAATAAGTTGCTGTTCAAGAGAGATATAAATATAAATACAAATATACATATATTTGTATTTATATATGTATATAAACAGAAGATTTACCTTTTCCTTTATTATTCAATTCTTACTCGTATAAGGTGGAAAATGGGAAAGGAGATATTATATATGTGTGTGTGTGTATATATACCCATATGTATAGGTACACACACAAAAAACATGGATATAAACACACATATTTTTCAGGATAAAAGGGCATTGCTAAAACAGTGCTTCCCATTCATTTTCCAATGATAGCAGTTAGTAGTTTTACTTTGTTGTTTCTTGTTGTGTTGAAAATAGTAGAACATCATGGTTTCAGCAAGATCATGAGATGTTTGATTCAATTTTATTCTTTTCATTGTCTCCATCGTTTGTCTTTTCCAGAATGTCATACAGTTGGAGTTATGCAGTATGTAGCCTTGTCAGATAGGCTGTGCTCTGTTGGTCAGGACACATGTGGAGAATGGTGGGCAGGTCACTTGGGGCACATGGTACATTGATAGCTCAGGCATGTTCATCCAGGGTGTTGAGTTTGTGGTTATGATGTCAGTCAAAAAATGATGAAAGAAAAATGGAACAAAGAGAAATATTAAAGCTATCAAAATACTTGAACAAATATCGTGTTAAAAGGATTACATTTGCGTGCATTTCCAGATTGCTAAAAATGCCTCCCTGTCCTTAAATGTAAATTTGGATTAATTTTACTTATCTCCAGATTTTTTTATAGATATGGGATAATATCTACAAAGGGCTTAGCATATTTTCTGACATATGATAAGTGTTCATCAGTGCATTGGATACCCAAAGGGGATCTGGAGGTCAAGAAGGGGGTCTTGGCTATGAAACAGGTGACCTTTGAAGTTAAGTGACATTTGAGTGAGTTGACTTTCTCACCAGGGATGCATATAAAGCAAAAGAGAAATGGCATAAGACTTTGTCTGAAAAGACCAGGAGAAAGAGGAACTATATCCCAAAGACAATATTGCAAGGAAAAAAATAAACAGATACAGAGTTTTTGTGGTTCTTGGCTTCAAATAGCTAGAGAAACAGTGATTTCTTTATACAGATTTGCTTCAACTGCTTTCTTTCCTTTTATCCCTGAAGAAAGAGCTCCCCTCCCTCCTTTAAAGAGTCAACCATTAGTGAGATTATATGGTGTTAATGAAGCCTTTCAGTTTCTCCATCTGGGTATTTGCACTGCACCTGTCACCACAGTACCTGGGTGTTTATCTGCTGCACTTGTAGGGAAAGGTTCACATGTGTTCATTATGCAAAGGAGATCTGGCAGATTTAAGTCTGGATGTGGCAGCCAGGAGAGCTTGACATTGTAAGATTATCCATTCAAAATTAAAAGTAAAATCTCACAGAAAACAAAGAACAGAGGAAACAGGCTATTAACCTTCAGTTTAAGGTGAACATGATGAGATGTATATATTACAATTAAAAAATTATTTCAAAAATTAGTTTTTATATTAAAAACAAATGTGATTTTTTTCAGAAGAAATGCAGTTAGATAATGATATGCAATGGATTGAAATAACCTTATCTTCTAAAATATAAAAATATAATAATAAACAGTAACAACATTTTACATTTGAATGTTCACTTAAATGTATATATTTTTGTATAATCTTACGGAATTTTAGTATTGATTTAAAAGTCATTTTCAAATTACTAAACGTTTTTATACAGGTGTTTTATTTTTTTCTGCTATGTGGTACCCTTGTACACATGTTTAAGTTTTTCTCCACATTTCTTAAAGGGATACTTGCTTTACATGTTCTACATAAAAAGTTTTCTATAAAAGATTAGATCTTTTGTATCAAAATTCATCAAACAGCACTTGATTTGGTTGTTTTCCCAGAAAAAAAGTACATTTTTATATTTTGAATCTTTGTGAGTTTCTTATTGTCTACTATTTATTTTGGGGACCTTTCAAAAGCACCTAAGTAGTATACTGTTTTACTCTCAGAGTTAAAAACAACAACATTATAAGCATAATTTTAATACTGTTATTGATACCCTCTCTTCACACCATGATCTAAAGAGTTTTCAAAGCACTTTAATACATGTTACTCTTACCCCCCCCCCCAAATTTTGATAATTATTATCAAAATCCAGGAGATAGTACCACTTCCTGGTTGGAGATATGGGCTTTGGAACCAGATAGAACTGGATTTACAGCCTGATTCTGCAATTTGTGAGCTGAACAAGTTATTTAACCTTCTAAATCTCAGTTTTTTCATTTTTAATAAAATCTCATAGAGTTGCTGTAAGCAGTAAGCAAAATAGTACACATTCCACACTGAGCACAGTACCCAGCACATGTAGATACTAAACAATGTTAGTTATCATTATCATCATTATTAACACCATCACGTTATAAAGGTATTGTTATATCCATTACCTTAAATACTCAACAAGATCTAGAATGTTGGAAATAAAGCAAAACTCTTATGTCAAGATTCTCTGATAAATATGACTCTCCATTAATTATACAACATATTTGTAAGTGTCTTGTATTTCCTTAGCATATATCCTAAGGGAACATTCATTAGTCTTATAATGATGCTCCTCAGCAAAAGTCTAAATACTGTGGGGAAATTCTACAGCACATCCCCTTCTTGATTAATCACAATGTTCATTAGCATATCTAACCCCGATCCAGGAAAGACACTTTACCGTAAGCATTGTCAAATGTGCCAGAAGTACTTATTCTATGCCGGGCTATTCTGAGCTCTTTACATAGAAATTCATTTAATTCTTACAACAAGCCTGGGAGACAGATGCTATTATTATCCCCATTGCACAGGTAGGTTATGACATGCCCAAGACCCCTTTACTATTTAAGAGGTAAAATCAGGGTTAGAATCTAGTCAGGCTCCAGTGTGTGCTCTCCTAACCACCACATGTACTGCCTCTGTCATCCTCAGAGGACACTTTGAGATCAACTAATAATCCCTTACTCAGTGCCTACTGTCAGAAACTATAAAGTCCTTTGGAGGCTGACACTGCATTCTTTATTTAAAAATATTTTTTATTGATTTCTAGAGAGGGAGGAGTGGGAGGGAGAGAGGGAGGGAGGAAGAGAGAGAGTGAGAGAAACATCGATGTGATAACAAAACATCAATCAGCTGCCTCCTGTATGCCCCTGCCAGAGATACAGCCCACAAGCCATGCATCTGCCCTGACCAGGAGTGAAAGGGCAACCCCTCCATCCCTGGGATGACACCCAACCAGCTGAGCCTCACTGGCCAGGGCTGACATTGCATTCTTTTAATGCCCTCAATAAATGTTTTTTTGAGTTATAAAACAATTCCCTTTTAATTTTCCCTCTGCATTCTAAGCATTAAGAGGAACCCCTTTATTCTAATGCATATTAGAAATGTATGTTCTTAAGGTAGTAGGCTCCTCAAAAATGTTCTGAAGTCACATGTATTCAGATATGGAGAGCAGTAAGTGCTTATTTTGCAGAAAAGCAGTATTTAATACCAGAGCTCGTCCAAGTCACCAGTGGTAACTAAACTAATGGAGAGAAGTCCATCAAAATGATGATATCACTGAAATCCTGAATGGGGGGTTTCACTGTGACCAATGCAGAAATACTTCTAAAAATGGCATTGATGTCAACATTTCACCACTATTGCTCACCACTGAAATAATGACTTTTTGTCTTTCTCTTGTCATACTCTGTCATTATATGAAAATTGTACTTATCATGATACTGTGATCACAGCATGAAGCTTTAGGCCACTTATTCACTGCCTGAACTTGTCACTGTGCCAGAACAAGTGTTGAATGAATGAATGAATGAATGAATGAATGAATGAATGAATAAATGTCCACCTACGGTAGAAAGCACGGTAGATGGAAAGCTGGAGCAATCTTAGTTTCAGTCATTGCTGCATCACTAATCATTTTGTCACTTTGTAGAAATTACTCCCCTTCCTACTCTGAGACTATTTGCCAAAAGTGAAAAAAAGTGCAAAAAGAAAAACTGAGGTGAGGAAAATGAGAAATGTTCTTGTCAACCTTGAGTTAATAAAGAACTGTTTTAATCACACAATCTAAGAATGTTTCTTTTTAAACTCATAGAAGCTTCAGCATTCTGCCTGAAAAGCACTGTCATCACAGTGAAGTATGTGCTTTTGCATGCTGCATTCAACTTAGTCATCTCATTAATGAAAGCAAAATTATAGAACATATATTTGAGTTGATTAAATTATCACTAAATGGGGCAATTTCAAGTTATGAATAACTTTCCATCTTTTATATTTCTAACTAGCATTTCTTTTCCCCTTTATTCTCCCCCAAGGGTATGTAAAGTTTATAAATAGTTTAAAAGAATATTTCCTAAAATGTCTTACTTTTTTAAAAAATATATCTTTATTTACTTCAGAGAGAGGGAGAGAGAGAGACAGAAACATCAATGATGAGAGTCATTGATCAGCTGCCTCCTGCATGCACCCAATGGGATCAATCCCGCAACCCGGGCATGTGCCCTGACTGGGAATCGAACCCAGATCGCCTGGATCCTAGGTCAATGCTCAACCACTGAGCCATGCCCAGCCGGGCAAAATGTCTTACATTTTAATGAATTCCCAAGATTGAATGCAAAAGGTGTTTAGTATAGTTTAAATTATATGAATGGTATGCATAGTATTGTGTATTGTTCATAAAAATGTAGTCCTTATACTAGTACGATATGGTAATATAGGAGGAAGGAATGATAATACATTCTGAAGACAGTATGAAAGAAAGCCATGGGAAAGTTGAAATTAAGGGTCAATCTCACATTTTTTCAAAAGAAAATGTTCTACAGCCTTCTATAAAGAATATGTTCCTGAATGAATCAGATATGTTCATAATTATTCAAGAAAGGTATGAAGATTCATTTGTGTAGCAACTGCATAACCCCCTAATTCTGTGTTATCCAAAATATAGAGAATGTACTATGAGTGATGATTTTAATTGTGAAGCAGATGCAGCTTCAGATTAAATAAAATCACAAGTAAGAAATTTATTTTTACTCTCTTCTGATTACCTAGTTATCCTAAACCTCAAGTCTTAAAATCTCAGTTTGATGATAACATGTACTTACCACCTTTTAAACATGTAATAATGGCTGTTTATAGCATACCAATCCCTTCATTCTAATGCAGTATTAGAAACGTATGTTCTTTAAGGTAGTAAACACCTCAAAAAATTTCTGAAGTCATATATTTGGGTGAGAAGAACAGAAAGACCAGTTCTTCTCATAGGAACAGTATAGGTGCTTATTCTACACAAAATCACTATTTAACACTGCAGTTCTAAGCCACGGTGAAAACTAAACTCATAGAGAGGAGTCCTACCTATAACTTTCTGAAAACAATGTGATCTAGTCAGAATCTAGTGAAATAGGTTTTATCCTCATTCTATTTAACATTTATTGCTGTTTTTTATTTGCTTTGAGGCATACTATTTTTTTTCTTTTATGTAGTGGTACAAAATCTTCTGTTTATATTTTGTAAGTTTAATTGTGTATCAATTTAAGGAAAAATATTAAGTAAATAATAGTGCTAATGGCACACAGATGAGCCAAAAATTCTGACAATGGTGTATTAATGGCCAAAGTTTGGAAAATATTGTTCTCCCAAATTCAAACATAGTCTCTCTTCTAACTGTCTTCTAACAGATGTCTCCATAGCTTCTTGTCAGAGCCATTTGCCATGGAAACAACTTGCCAATGATAGTGATGGGAAGGAACAGCAGGGTAGCCAAATGAAATCAATCATAAGATTGGGAAAAAAAGTTCAAAGATAACATTTATATTTAATATTATCCAGTAATCACAGGTTTGACTGGCTGTTTTTAAGCTCAATCAGCTGCCCTTTGACCTATATCTTTACCTACTGAACCACTCACACTATTAAATGGCATGGTAAAAGATTTCACTCTACAAGAAACTATATGTTATTTCTTTGTGAGTCACTGACTCTTTGATAAAGCTTGTCTTTAGTTATCTTGTCCTAACTTATCATATGTTTGTTTCTCAGTGTTATATATGATCAGCAATTCGCTAGCAGAGGTGGGTATGGGTCTGTGTGTTTTAGTATGCACACATATACATACACATAAATACACACATACATACACATATTTAAATTATTGCTTAAAATATGAATTATGGCCCTGGGTGGTGTGGTTCAGTTGATTGGAGAATCGTCCTGTACACCAAAAGGTGGCAGGTTCAATTCCTGGTCAGGGCACATACCCAGGTTTCAGGTTTGATCACTGGTCAGGGTGCATATGGGAGGCAACCAATTGATGTTCCTTTCTGGCACAAATGTCTCTCTCTTCCTCTCTCTCCCCCCCCCTCTAAAAAAATCAATTTATAAAATAGGTGAGGATTAAAAATATATATATATGAATTATGGGACTAACATGACATAGTCCCATTTTGATGCCCAATTTTTATCCTACAACAGAAAATTTTTTAAAATAGCAGCTTGTTTTTGAAAGCTAGGTCAGAGCATGTCATGACCTATTAGAAAGTGGGCCAGCACAATGGCAGTGTTAACCATGGAATTTGGAATGGTGTACAGTACTAAGTTCAGAGGGGCTCATTTTCCAGATGCCTATTAATAAATCAGGGTCCTTAGCTGCATTTAAAAAAATTTATTTTATTGATTGATTTTAGAGAGAGAGAAGGAAGAGAGAGAAACATTGATTTGTTGTGCCACTTATTTATGCATTCACTGGTTGATTCTTGTATGTGCCGTGACCAGGGATCAAACCGGCAACCTCGGTGCATCAGGACAATGCTCTAACCAACTGAGCTACCCAGTCAGGGCCCTAGCTGCATTTTTTTATAATATGTATCAATATTATAACAGCAAATATTGTCCTATATTTGAACATATAGATAGTATCTCTCTGGGTAGTGCCAAAATCTTTCCAGAATCATTCTGATGACAAATTGTTATAACTGATTTCTATCTCTTCCACATAGAATAATCAAAATGACTGATTCTTCTGAGATACTGACAATTGTGCTTTCTATAATGGGCCACAACTGATTAGTTTGACCTGAAGTTACATATAATAGTCACAACTTAGATGGGTTTTGTAACTCCTCTGCTGCTAAGTATATAGTCACAGCCTGGTTGTTTCATGTTTATGAGCATAATTGGGATGTCTAAAATAAGATGAAATCGCTGAAGCTTCATTTCAGGAGTGAAACCCTGAGAAAACTATTAACAACTTAGCATTTCTAGTTCATGTGTGAGTCTATAATGAACCTTGTTACAGTGTTTTTATAAAGAGTGCTGCTTCTCTGGTTGCCCGTTTTGAGTACCAGAACTTGACTTCAAAGTACCCACAGAACCCATCTGGCCCAGGTCGCTATCAGTAACAAAATCTAAAGGGCCTCTTTAATTGGTATTGTTTGAAGACAACCAGAAGATTACTAGATGTATTGATTTTGCTTTGAAGTAACTCATAATTATTTGCATCAATGACTTGCTGTTATTTATGTCCAGTTCCTTTTGCATGAGAAACTGGTGAAACTCAGTTCAGACTTCTCTGTTCCGTCCAGTTTTCTTATTTTTATATGTTCATCAAGTATCTTTTTTTTTTAATCCTTACTGGAGGATATGGTCATTAGTTTTTAGAGAGAGAGAGAAACATTGATGTGAGAGAGAAATATCGACCAGTTGCCTTTCACAGGTTCCCCAATCAGAGCTGGGGATGGAAACCCCAACCTGGGTAAGTGCCTTGACTGGGAATCAAACCTGAGACATGATGCTTCAGCCAACTGAGCCACACCAACCAGGGCCATCAAGTACCTTTTGATTATCTTTGAGAGCCCCACATTGTATTCATCCTAGTTGAAGTTGGTCACTTCCCTCATAGAGAACTTTAAAACTATAAAAATTAAGTCTCAAGAACATAGGTTTAAATATGCCAGAGTAAAAATTTTCTAACCCATCCTTCTGCTTTGTATCCCACCAAAAATCACCATAACTAATTATATACAAATATCATCATCAGATGTCAAACCTGTAGTATTTTTTTAGTTCAAAAATCCAGAAAAACATAATTTTGGGGGGAAAAAACTTTTAAAATGCATAGTAATTATTACAGGAAAAATGTAAAAACTGAGGTAAAAGAAACAAAATGGAAGCTGGAAGGGCTTGAAAAAGAAAAAAGAAAGTAATAAGAATAGAAAAGCCATATTAAAGCAACAAAAATAGTATAAACATGATTTTTAAAAAATCAAGAAAGATAGACTTGAAAGAAATATATGAAAGGAATATTGAAAAGAGTATACAGAAGATGATACATATGAAAGAGAGACATGGTAAACCTCACATTTGCAGAATTGACGTTTCTACAGAGGAAAATACATCAATAAATAAAATAGAAGAAAACTTTCCTGTAATTTTTAGGCTTAAATTTATGAGTAAAAACTTTGGGTCTTAGAAAATCTGATGTAAAATAATCAACATAAAAGTGAATCCTGGTAAATTACTGTAATTTTCTAAAATATACAATCATATATGCATCTAAGTTTTTAAAAATACAGGTTATGTACAAGTAATAAATGCCAGGCAAACCTTATACATTTCAGTAGCAACAATCAATATCAGACTAGAGATAATGGCTAATAAATTTTGAGGCAAAGTAAGTTTGAACCAAGAATTTTACAGTCAGCTAAATTATTTTACAAGGATGTATAAAGAATTATGTCAACCAGTAGACATTCTGAAGCAAGCAAGTATATAGCACTGGGTCCCTTCTTTAAAAATCTTATTGGATTGCCCAGCCGGGCGTGGCTCAGGGGTTGAGCATCGACCTAGGATTGAGGCCATCAGGATTTGATTCCCGGTCAGGGCACATGCCCGTTTGCTGGCTTGATCAATGACTCTCTCATCATTGATGTTTCTGTCTCTCTCCCTCCCTCTCCTTTCCTCTCTCTGAAATTAATAAAGATATATTTAAATAAAAAATCTTATTGGATTTCACAATTAAGTCAATTGAAAGAGTAATCAATATAAAGAATTCAGCATGGAAAATCCATGATTGTTATCATTTATTAATTTCAACTTTGCGGGAATTATGATGGAAAAACAGCATGTAAACATAGTAACAACTGATAATTTAATAAAAGTTTAAATCAAACAAAAAAATCTGGGCAGAAGAAGGCCAGTGGTCAAAATATGTAAACTTTCGCCCGGCCGGGCGTGGCTCAGCCGTTGAGCATCGACCTGGGATCCAGGAGATCGGGATTTGATTCCTGGTCAGGGCACATGCCTGGGTTGCGGGCTAGGCAGACAATCAGTGACTCTCTCATCATTGATGTTTCTGTCTCTCTCTCCGCCTCCTTTCCTCTCTCTGAAATCAATAAAGATATGTTAAAAAAAAAAAAAAAAGATGTATGCTTTCAAGGCACTGAAAGAGGTTGGCATGGCTAGATCATTGGATAGACATGACTAGGGTGGAAGCTAGAGACTTAACTAACGGTCAAATCACTCTGAGCTTTTAAACCATATTAAGAAATATAGATAATTTCCCAAGAGCAGTGGAAAGCCATGGCAGGCTTCAAACTGGACTTCTGTGTTTTCCAAGTAAACAAGGCAAGGTCTTCTGCTAAGAATGATGAGGGCTGATGTGGGTGAGAAGTAAGAAAAAGAAAAAGGTGTAGAATACTTGTATGAAGAATAACAGAGAAAACTTGCTAGAGAAACTGAAAAGATATAGAACTCATGGCTGATTTCCTGCCCAGCTCCTTTCCTGTGCTGGGGCTGCTGGGCATATTGGCTGCTAACGGCTATGGCTGTCTCCTTCTAGGGGTTGAGAACTGCTTCACCTGGGAATTTAAATTTTCACTCCCCTAAGCCCCACCTTCACCCCCTAGATGGGGATGGGGGCAAAGACTCAGAGTTAATGACTTGCTGGCATTGGAGTTCAAAGGGTCTGCCCAGAGCTTCCATAGAACAGGCGAAAGCTATGTTTCAGCTAAGACCACATCTTTGCTTAGCTTGTTTCCCTCTGCCCTGTCCTGCTTTACTTACTCCCATTTCACTCCCTCAATAAATCCTTATGCAAAAATTCCTTCCTGTCATGGGTAGTTTGAGGAAACCCAGTTTAACAGAGAGATTCCACAGCAGTTTTGAGAGCAAGTTGAAGTTAAATACCACAAATATATAGTCTGTGTAACTGTGTTTTTTTCCACCAGTGTTGATCAGTAGCGCAAAGATAGATCTGAAGAGCAGACATTTAAATTAATCCATGGTTGTGAATTTTGCCACCTGGCTGGGACAGAATGACTGTGGAGTAAAAGAATGTTCATGAAAGAGGAGGGCATGGAAGCGACGGTTGGTAGGGAAGAAAGTGCAGACCCATGAAAATGAGAGCTAGAGGGAAGGTAAAGGAGAGAAAGGACAGGATTTACTAATAATTTTTAAACTATATATATGTGCGCACACATACATACACAGTATTATATATAATATATTATATAGACACTAATGTGTGTTGTGTGTGTGTATGTGTTTGTAAATTATGGGAGAACTAGAAGAAAGAATAGTAGAAAGACTGAAGTGAAAATTTTGAGATAGGCATTTAATTTAAAGTAAGTGCATAAGAATGATATTATGGAACAATTTTTTATTCTCTATTAGCTAGGCTTTATTTGAAGCAGGACTACCTCCCCAATATAAGGAGATAATCAATTTTTTTGATTAACCTAAATCCTTAATCCAATGAAGCATTTATACATAATGAGAAATATAATTAAGAAGTGTCACTTCCTCTTTCTCTGCCCAGCCAGAGCAACGGGAAAAGATTGTTGGATTTAAATTTAGATTCCTTTTTCCCTGGAGTAAGGATTCTTAAAAGGTGGCCCAGGGCCCATTAGTGAATTGTGAGGGGTCCTATTGATAGACCAAAAAGGGATTTAAAATTAGAAGTCTTTTTTTTATGTGTGGCTTTTCTGAGTGGCTGGCTCACTATTTCATAAGCTTCAGTGTTCATTTATGATCTGCAGTTCTGTACAGATAGACAACTGAATGAGTTGGTAATGAATAATAAATATGTAAACTAACATTTGCACATACCACAGTTTAGTGATGATTTATATTCAGTGATCTGACTGCAGCTCAACTCTGGAACATAAACTTGAAATTTGAAGTTCTCTAGGCAAATAGCTGGAATAAGAGGTGGCCCACTTTTTTTCACCTCACTTAAATGGCCTTGGTGAAAAACATTTAAGAGGCTCCACTCGGGTGGAATTCAAGTAAATAGCATCTCTGTTTAATGGCAGAATATGAAAAATTTTTTTAAACTCTCCTCGGAAAAATCACCTCTTCTCACCGCTACCCTTTCTACATGCATCAGCTCCTAAGGAAACAAAGAGAGAAGCGAAGGACCATGTTCTCCTTCTGGTTCTAACTTTGAGACAATCTTTGGTATAACTATTCTGAAGCCAATTCAAATTAACTCAAATTTGAATGCATGTTCCTGGTATACAGATTAGTCAAAGATATGAATGGGAAGAAAATTACTGGATGTTTTAGAAATCCTCGTGAAGCTGTTATTACAAATGAATAAAGGTCAGAAGATATTGAATGATTTTAATCTAGAAAAGAGGAAAAGTTACCAAAACGACTTTAATAATAAAGGATTAGTCATATATGTTACAACAGAATAGTCAGAGAATAATAGTGGAATGAATTCATTAGATTTCAGCATTCAGAAAATCTGTATAAAGGACTTATTATATTCCAGGCACTGTTTTAGAGAGTAGGGGTAAGTGAAATGATTAGGCTGCCCTGGCCGGTGTGGCCCAGTTAGTTGGAGTGCTGTCCCTTACACCAAAAGATGGTGGGTTCTGTCCCCTCAGGGCACCTACGAGAGGCAACCAATTCCTATCTCTCTCTTTCTCTGTCTCCCTTCCTCTCTCTAAAACCTGTGAAAAAAATATCCTCAAGTGAGGATTAAAAAAAATGTTTTTAGTGATTAGGCTTTGCACTTGTGGTGGCTATAAGTGAGAAGTCCAGGCGTGCCTAACCTGGAGGGGGATCTTGCACTTCCCAGCTCGCCAGCACTGCCCCTTCCTATTTTTGTCCAGGGGAGATCATATCACTACCTTTGATCTTTATTCATCTGTTATAAGTCCACAGGGATTTTGAAACGTTCAAAAACATTTCTCCCAAACATGTTTTACAGAGCTCGAGTGATAAATCTATAAAGTATATTTTTTTTATTAATCTGGCTCTGATTAGTAGTGTTCTAAAACTGTCTAAAGAAAATTTGTCACAAAGAGGGAGATACAGGGCCACACACTGTTCATTAACTGGAAACAGGACACACACCATGTATTGTTTTTCAGTGTCGAGGTAACTGACACTCAGCCATGTGGTATCTATTTGGCTTGTTTAAAATGTGCTTTCAAATCAAAGAAGCAAAAAAATGTCTATGTCACCTAACTTGCTTTCTCCTGAAAGAATAAACTACCCTTTCTAACCTCCTGTTGTAGGGGACAACAAACAGGTTTGCATCAATAACTTCTGTGTTTAACATGTATGTTAAATAAAATGGTGAATACACCAAATGAAACAGTTTTAATGCTCAATTATGTTACATAGCCCCCAGTGGGATTTTTCCCCCCAAATAAATCTAAGTAAATATTGATAAACAGCACAAAGCATATCAATAATTTGTTGTAGGAGCTTGTTATTTGGGGGATTAAAATCATCAGCTGAGAAAGCAAATAAATATTACAAGTTACTCTGCATCATATTTGCCAAACTTCCTAAATTATGGGCAAATCCACTGGGTAAATGCAGTGGCAAAGCACAATCTGTTTCCCATGCAAATCTAAAATCCACTTATGAGGCATAACAGGGTATAGATGGGATTTCATATATATAACTATAGGAGAATTACTGATTCACCATTCTCATTTCCAAACAAGGTCATTCTAAAAATCACCTTGTACATTTACCCAAAATGAAACAAGAGAAGAGTGTATCAGGCTTTTATTTGTGTTTTCCATGCATAGAGATTTGGAAATCAATTTAACCAATTTGTATCAAGAAGATGATTGATGTGAGCCACATGGAACCTACCCTCAAATGAATTGCAGTCAATAGAAAGTATATAAAATAAGTGCCACAAACCTCTACCACAGATAAGAGTGAAGGTGTCTGTTTACAGAGTGAGATCTGTGTGGGCAGAGAATGTGTTTAGGTGGGAAAGGGACACTGGCATTCTGCTTTCTTTGATTGAACTGGGTCTTGAACTGGTTAGGAATTTAAGGAGAACCAAAAGAGAAGTAAAGACTTTGGAAGAAAAGTTTGTGTAACTAAGGATCATAGACACATTTGCCTTTCAAGGTAGGAAGATCCTTTCTTTTTGCTGAGGATGTTGATGAGGAAAGATATGAAAAGGAGACCCTAAAACTGCCATGGGAAGAGGCAGGAGAGAGCTGAATTACTTTGCTTAAGGAAATGGGAGGTCTTAGGCTTGCTACTAAGAAGATGAAGGGGAAGGAAGGGAAGGGAAAGGATGCAAAAGGAGGCAAAAGCTGCCCGGCAGGAGTGGCTCAGTTGGTTGTGTCATCCTGTGCACCGAAAGGTTGCCAGCTCGATTCCCAGTCTGGGCACATACAGAAGGCAACCAATCTCTCTCTTCTCTACCCCCCTTCTCTTTAAACATGTCCTCCAGTGAGGATTAAAACCAAAACAGAGGCAGAAGCTGAAACTGAGGGACTTTCTGCAACAGGACTATCTAACACAAAATGTTAATTATCTCATTCCTCCAGTGTAGGTCCTAACATCTCCCAAAGACTTTTGTATTTCATTTTTTCCAACAAATTTCTGGTGGGGTAGGGCATTTTTGGTTGTGGATATCGGTTTTGGTTTGGTTTGGCTTTGCTGTTGGATTTCCCAGCCACCTACCCTCCCCCTGCTTGAAATTAAAGAAGAGGCTTGAATGCCATGACTGGTTAACTAAAGTAAAAGACACTAACCACATCAGCAGAAGGTAAATAGAGCTGTATATTAATCACAGGCTCTTCTTTAGTTTCAAATGGGGCAACATTCAAGCTTCACCCCCTAAAATCATCAGGGCACATCCAAGGAATGAAAAATTCAGGAATGCTGTTTTTTATACTTGGTGATAATGGTCAAACTGCTTCCTAAATGGCAGGCTCTGAAATCATTTTTGACATAAATCAGGTAACCAGGAATGTCCAGTTTCCTCTGGCAGCTATTCTTCAGGTTCCCCAGCAACAGAGGGCTCAAGGTGCTTATATTACAAACTTTAAACTTCTCAGTGCACTTTTCAGTTAATTCATTTTCAAAGGAAGATGTTTCATCACTGAGTCATGAACAGGAAATGATTAATTTTAAAGGCAAGCAAAAGAGAAGAGCCTAAACAATCCGCTAATGATGCCATTTTCCAATTTCCTACTCTCGATGTATTGTGTACCCATGAATGATGGAGCAAACTCCAGCTCTAGAAATTCATGTTTCGTGGAGAAAATCCATTTTTATGCCTTGCAAAGCAGAACTACAGGTGCAGCAAGTGAGTCAATAGTACCAGCTGCTCCTTGGCTGTGGTGCTTTAAAGAGAAATTGAAGACCAAACCCAGGTTTGGAGGCAGCACAGAATCACAGAGAGGACAGCAAAATGTTCTTCACTTTGGCCCCAGTTCGAGCATCTCCACCATAGAGCAGAATGCTCACAAAGGGAATGCAGCCTAAAAAGGCTGGAGGTAAGAGCTAGTTTCTGCCCATGTTCTGGTAAAGTGATTTAGTGATAAGGTCCTGGAAGGCACTGTTAACCAGGAAACTCCTACCAGAGACGCATATCAAAGCTTTAGTGGCTGATTTGGGATATTATGTAGAGTGTGTAAAACTATGAACGAGTCACCAAAAAATGAATACATAAGTTTTTTTAAAGGTCGTAGTCCCAGGGAGGTTTTCATATTCTGTTTTGTTTTGTTTTGTTTTTAATCATCACCCACCTGAGGGTATGTTTATTGACTTTAGAGACAGAGGAAGGGCGAGAGAGAATAAAACATAGATGTGAGGGAGAAACATTGATCAGTTGCCTCCAGACCGGGAATCCAACCTGCAACCTTTGTGTATAGACAATGCTGCAACCAACTGAGCCACCCAGTCGGGGTTATTTTGTTTTTTAATTTATAACATGAGCTCACTTTTTTATGACTAATTTATGCTTTTGGAAAAGGACCTTTGCAGAGTCTATCAGGATAAAGAAGAATATATACAAATGTCAGAGAGTCTCAAAAAATGTTATATAGTTACCTGTTTTATTTATCCTCATCAGTTGACACATTACCTTGTCTCACTGAATATGTTTAGTGCCACCAGGGGTCAAGGGAATGACACTATGTGTGACACAGACATGACCAGTAACAAAGCTGTTGGTTTTTATATTGCTCCTGAGTCATTTTTGACACGTTATTACTTCATTTGACATTCTGAAACTTTTCACTGAGGCTGGGTATAAAGGTGAATGAAATACCGGGACATATTTTCCTCATGTGAGTGGAAGCCAAACTCTATTTTTAAACTGGGTCATTTCAGGTAAACAGCCTTTGCCCTGCTTTGTACATCACTTTCTGTTTGAGACCTGCTATGCCCTGGGAGAAGAAACTGTTGCAAAGTACAAGTTCCTTTTGCATGACTTCCCCAAGTTTGAGAATGCTTTTATGAGTCAATCTGTAGAAAGTAGAAAGGGCAAGACCTTGCCTGTTGAAAGGATTGTGTGGTGTACTCCAAGGAGCCCCAGCTAACCTGTCATCTGCCTTGCCTATGAGTGAGGCTCACAAAAGCTGCTGGACAGCAGCTATGATGCTTCATTGGCTGCTCCCTACACTGTGAACATCTGAATATTCTCACCGGCACAGAGAAATAATACTCCTGCTGCCATTAGGAGCAGGTTTCATGTTTTCAAGTATGATAAGCTCTAGGCTCCTGCTCAGTCAAGCATCCTTCTGAGAAACCCTGTTGTTTCACTCTGATTATGCTGTGCCTTTGGTATAGATCAACCTTGGAGAAAGCTGCTGCTGGGGTCTTATATCTGTACTGCATCAATATAGCAGGTGACTGAATGCCGCTTCCACCCTGCAGCCATGAACCAGTCTAAATGCATAGGCCCCATGCATGTCTCAAATACTTGGGTGTGGGCATTGAAGGGCATCTAAATGGCTTCTGAGGACTGGCAAGCTCAGGAATGTGGCTGGGAATTATGAGGTGTGATTGTCAGGGGAACAGAAGAGGCTTACATGGAATTGTTGCATGTAGACGGGGTCTTTGAGCAGAGAAGTATGAGAGGGCTGATGTACAGAGCAACCCGTGTGCCAGATGGGCACCATTAGGAAAGATCAAATTGTGAAAGCTAAATGGGAGAAGCAGGAACTTTCTTGATTTTTGCTGTTGTTTGTTTGTTTGGGGTTTTGTTTTTTCTTAGCCATAAACATGAGTTCCCATGTAGGGAACCTCAAACTCCTCAAAGTTTATTAATCTCTCAGCCCACTTGCTTCATGGTGACTCCAGGGAGAACTGAGAGTTGAAGAGAAGGTCTGCTGCAAGGACTTTCTCCACATTAAAATTTCTCCTTTCAGGGTTCTCTGTGATTTGGCAGCCTCAGTCAGAAAGGATCCAAGTGGCTTTTATCTCATTGGCTTTCACTTCATTGCTCTTGGCTTTCATGGGAATTGTTTACTTGTATTGCCATTGTCTCTTGGGCAGGAACCTACAAAAGAGACTCATTTCTAAAACAGTGTCCTCCTCTCCAAACCTGAGTGGGCTTATTTAGCAAATGCAGCTCCTTTGAATAACATAAACATGATTCTGGGCCACATTCTTTACCTGTATACTTTTTAGAAATAAGAACCCTCTTGGATTAAAAAGACTGATGAGCTTGTCCCAGGATCTTTTCCTGAAAACCCTTGGGGTACCTTCTTATGTGAAAGACCTGGTTCAAATGGCATTTTTCTGCTTCTTGTTTCACCTGGTCCTCTGCTTTGAGAATGAACAAAACTCTCCAGGAAAGTATGTTTACCTCTGTCAGTAGGACTTAACAACTTGGATGCAGTTTAAGACAAGAGAAAAGTAAACATTTAAGTAATAGCAGGAGATCCAAGAAAAAGTCCCCTTTCCAATGAAATTTTATTTTGCCTTTAGCAGTGAGCTCTTTGTTTTCTGGGCTCCAGATTTTCAATCTGCTGATTGAGGCAAATGCTTCTTAAGTATCTGAGGGTGAGAGCATTGGGTGCTTTATGCTGAAACTGAACCATTTCCGGGGGGTTCTCTGTGACCTCCAGCACAATTTGAGAACAAGGTGGAATTTGCAGCTTTAGTGCCTTCAGGCTTGTGGGTTCCTATTGCTTCTGTCTGCAGTTCTCAGCTGGTGAGCCCACTTGTGTGTGTTTTGTTTTCTTGGCTTACAGAGTTTTAAAAGTAGAGAATGTACCAGAATAGGCTCAACTGGAGGTGACTAAAAGGAAATCTTGGGGAAACTGGCAGAGTGTGGTCCACTGGGGAGAGATAAGCACAACTGAAATTTTTTTGGTCTTCTGTGAAGGAAAACAGTGTCCTTCTGAGTAGTTAATATGGAGGTTAACAACTTGAATTTCAGACCAATAACTCTTCCACAAATATTTCAAGTTATGTGGGAAAAACCTTGAAAAGTGTATCTATTAAATGAAGAGCAAACATAATAATACTATTTGTCATTTATTGAGCATTTAGTATAAGCCAGAAACTGGGCTAAGCCTTATTAACACATTATCTCACTGTAATTCTCGCAATAGTCCTTAGGTGTTAAGTGCTTTAATTAACCCATTTATAGATAGGAAACAAGTATAGAAAGGTTGAATAAGTTATCCAAAATGACACAGGTAGCAAAGTGGCAGAGCTAGGATAAAAAACCAAAACAGATTCCCAAATTCAAGCTCTAACACTGCTGAGGCATTTGATGGTTGAGTTTAAGTCTTAGGCAAGTCCAGGTTGGGCGATAAGAGGCAGAGGACCACTAGGGAAATAGTGAAAATCATAATAGCCAACCAGCGACTTCTTGGTAGGAGAGAGTGGGTTTTCAGGGAGTTAGCCTTATTGAAAGGTTAAGGTCGGTGGTATGCGGGCAGGCTAAGTAGCCATCTTAGATGGTGAATAAAGAAAAAATGAATTCATTTAAGGAAAAGGGGATGGGGTGGGGATATCCAAAAGGAAGGGCTACAAAGCTGCACAGTCAACGGGTACTGGGTCCATAGTGGCAGCAAAAATGTACTTGGGACAGTGAAACAAGGAAGAGCATAGAAGAAGAAGCAAGAGAGCCTAGGCTGGGCTGCTTTGGCTCCCTGAGAAGTCAGAGAGAAGGGGGCCTTGGAGACAGGTTCACGGGGTAAGCCTGCGACAAGCTGCCACTGCTCATTGCTCCCCTGGTTGAAAGTTTCACGGGGTCCCCTCTGAGGGAAGAAGGGGGGTGGAGATGACACTGGTGTGCTCTCTTAGTGGGTAGCACACGCTGGGTCCTTTGTCTTGAATGTATTGATTTCTTTCTTGCAGGTGGAAATCTTAGGGGAGGTCTCAGGGGAGGGTCTCAATAGAATATTCATCAGCTTTCCAGGTGTGCTCTTTCAGGGTTGTGGTCTCCACTGATTGCTTGGTGCAAGGACTGGAGGTCATTAGTCAATGTAGGCAACCACTTGTCTGGTTTTGCTGCTTTTCTGAGCCTGGGGCTGAAATACAACTGAGGCCTAGATGTTATCTTTAGGGTGGAAATGCTCAGGGGTTCTAAACTGCTTGATGCTGGAGGAGGATAGGTTAACCTGGGGATAAGGTTCTTGTTTTCCCAGTTTTGCCGCTTGCAAAGCATCTGGAGCTTCCTGCCCTGGTGAGTTTCTCTACTGAGTTTTCTGTAACTGAGTTTCTGTAACTGGCCCATCTAACACTTGCATTTTCATTTTGCTTTAAAGATTGCTTTTTTTATCTTTCCTTATTTTTGTTTCTTCCTCCTCCTGCAAGAGATGATATCTCTTCCCTTCCTCATGTTCCCGCCGTTTTTTTTACATCTCCAGATTTTAAGCTTTGCCCTTTTATGTCCCACTGTCTTTCTTCATTCACTGTCCTACTCTGAAACCCAGGCTTTCATTATATGTAGAGGAAAAAGTGTAGTATAGGAGACGGAGTGAGCTAAACTCATCCTGTTAAATAACAAAAATTCAGCCAAGTAAATTGTAAGATTTAATTGGCTTTAATGAACAATTTATGAATCAGCATCCCATATAGCAAAATGGAAAAGAGCTCCAAAGGGCTTTACAGAATGAAAGATTTTTAAATGCAGAAAGGGGGCCAAAGAAGGGAATTATTAGCAAAGAATGCATTGTTTCAGTCAGGGTTGCCCTCCCAAGGGGAACAGAAGGGACTTATGAGGAAGAATACCTCACTAGAGTTGACCAGGTAATTCTATGTTGGCTGGTTAAAGGTTTCATTTCTGGGAAGCTAAAATTGCAATTAGGTTAAGTATTAGATCTTGCTTGGTGATGTGAGGCCTAACACAAGTGATTTGATTTTAGGCTTATTGTCTCTTTTTAAATAATCTTCTCCCTCCTCTTTCATTCCCCTCTCTGAGAGTGATAAGAGAAAGCTCAGTCTAAAATGGCCCCCAGTTCCCCCCGGCTTGCCCTTCCTGCACCCGCCACTTTCCCGAGCGCCGAGCTAGATAGGTGAGCCCCGGCCTCCTGCAGCAACCAGGCGGAGGCGTGGACGGGGAATAACCCCTTGTCCAGAGGCGTGGACGGGGTATAACTCCTTGCCTGATTGTGCTTGGGGCTCAGACTTTGGACTTGGACTGCTCTGGGCCCGCTGGCATGAAATAAACCTCCTGAACCCCAAGCCTCCGAGTCAGCTTGGTCCTTCCCTAAGGTGAACGTCCCTGGTTCTGCAACAAGAAAGTGAAGAAACATTTCCTCCTCCAATAAAAAAGAGGAAGGAAGGGAAATGTTTCTTGTCTCCTTTCCAGAGACAACTACTTGAGCTGGTAAAACCATCTACCCTCTGCGTCCATACATTTCTTGTCCTAAGTTATCACAGCTGTCTATCGTGTCTTCTCTGAAAGCCAGAAGATGTTTTGAGTCCCTGATATGCTTGATGCTTACTGTGGAACCAGTAGATTTGAGTGTATGGTTATAGTTTTACACAATGACCTTTTTAATCTTCCAGGTTCTCCTCAATATACAATTGTTGTAATTTGCTTAATTGATGAAGTTAAGCCATGGTTCTGATACAGGGGAGGAAAACTAATTTCTCCTCTCTCCTAAGTTCTTGGCTCAGACTCCCTGTAATAAAAGACAGATTAACAGGAGAAAAGAAAACATAAGTGTAATACCACGCATATCTTCTGTAGAAATGGGGAAGACCCAGGAAAAGTGAGCAACTCCCCAAATGGCCCAAGCCATACCTTAAATACTATCTCCAGCTAAAGACAAAAGAAGATGTGCAGTGGGGGGAGCCAGGTATGGGAAGCTATCAGGAAGAGCACAGTAAACAAAGGTATGGTTGTTATACAGAATTAAGTCCCTTACCTTCTCCACTGATAAGTTTATGGAGATACAGTCATCCTCCTCTTCCTAGTACTGAAAGGGAAACAACCTTACAAATGGAGATTTCCCTTATAAATGTAAATGTCTCTTACAAAAGGGTAACTTCTACTAGGTTTTCAGAACTTTTTCTATATCTGCTGTTTCTTAATCAGCATAAAATAATCTTATGCCAAAGAGGCATATTTTAGGGTTGCAAGTTTTGTTCCCCTTTACTGATCCAGTATTATTTTTTCTATTAATGCACAGAACATCGACCTGGATTCAGCCAATTTTTCTAAAGTTGTAAAGAGCTAAATATTTAGGCTTTGGTCTTGGCATAGTCTAATCTTTGAATCTGTTTATATTTTTTAAAGGGAGTATTTGAATAAAACTGACTTCTGGGAGGAATATTTATATCAATCTATATTTTCCTCCCAAATTAAAATAATAATTTGATTTTAGTATTTGTCTAGATGAGACTGTGACACAAATGTTTCATCATTTATTCAGTTGTTGGCTATATTAAGTTTGGCCCTTTAGAAACCTATAATGTGAAAAATCCTCACATTTTACATTGTAGGAAAATGTGTGCATAGTCTAAGTCAGTTCTATTCTGGCTTTAAAACTGATGTAAAGAGAATCAGAAATTTTTAAAAAGAAAAATGTTATCTATTTTTCAAAGATCGTTCTGTGCTTTTGTATACTTTGCCTTATTAACTCAACCCAGGTGCAGCTTGCTGTAGCTGAGAAAGCCCATCAATGCTGACATCATCCAGAAAGGTACTGAAATTACAGAAAACACTTCACTGCAGAACCACCAGTGCTTTCGCAGAGAGAGGCCACGTTATGCTATTCTGTCTGAGACACACTTTGCTAAATTAAACATAAATGGAGAAAATTCAGAGGAGAAAAATTTTTTGAATGACCAAAGGAATAGGAAGTTTATTCAATAAAAAAATCAGTCTGGAGGTTTAAAGGTTGAGAGAAAATTAATTGAAACCTATAAAGCCAAGAAGGATATAGGTAAGGTGTAGAACAAGTGAATCATCCAATCCTGAGGGACAGCAATTACAGGTTGTCCTTTAATGATTAACAGGTAGATTTTAGCCAAGTGAGGAATAATAAACACACGTTGTAACAGTTCATTTCCCCAAAAGCTATCTGATGCTATGTCGATTAACTAGGCATTCGAGCTGAACGTGGGGTTTGAAAAAGACAAGGACACAGGTGGGTCTCAGGCCTGTGATTTTAACAGGAAGGAGAAAAGCTGTGAGAGACAGACTTAGGGGTATATAACGGTAATTCTTACTCGGACCATTTCTATCCTTGTCTTACAGATGGAAGTGGGGTACCCCTCTCCCCACTGAGTGCTAGGGGTGGGGTCCTTAGGATATCTTGAGAAAAATTTTTCTGAGACTCACAGAGGAGGGTGAGTGGTTTTTATTTGCATGGAAGTACATCCTTGGGTTTCCAAGCTCCCATTTCCTTAATTCAGTCCTGGAAGAAGTGCAGCTGGGGATTCAGTAGAGCTAAAAGCAGAGCCTGTGTCCAGAGTTTCCGCTCCGTGTTGGACTTGGGTCCGGTTTAGCATTAGGCTAGTTGCAGTCCGTTAGTCCACTGGGTGGGGTCCGCATGGCCACGAGCCATGTGGGTGAGTATAGGAGCTCAGGAGCATGAGACCACCAAGAGAGCCAGGAGCCAAGAGAGGAAACTTCTTTGTTTAGGACATTAAATATCTCAAATCCTCCTGCACTTGCAGTGGCCAAGCCTCCTCTGGCCAATGCCCTGATCCCAGGTGTGACCGACAGGCAAGAACCTTCCCTATTTCACCCAAACTTTACTGGGCATGCATCTATTCCACTCTCTCTCCCCCGCTGTCGTTCAGTCCCTCCCTCTAGCAATCTTCCTGGGGAGTGTTAATCTGCAGCTTCCTGGCAAAGCTTCACAAATGGCACGCCTGTACTATTTGGCCTTCCCTTTGCTCCCTTCCTGTTATTAATAACTAGGTTAATTACAATGGTAACACTTGGACCTTTGTATTGTTCACCGGCAACTACCGTAAAGAGTGAAGATGGGAATTACAAGCATAAAATGCTAACCAGGTTATTTTATCACATAATTGATTTGTTATAGTTATTAAGGTCTTCCTGGAAGAGTTAAAATTTCTCACTAAGATGAGATGTTATCATTATCTGATATTAAATATTTGTCACTGTGTGTTCATACTTAACCCATTCCTAGTATCATTCATAATGATGTTATATATATGTGTATATATATATATATATATGTATATATATATATATATATTTAAATAGATTATTTATTTATTTCCATAATGTAGGATAAATATTCAGTCCATTTTATTACATGATATTTTAAACTATATGGCACAATACAATAAATAACAATAGGAAACAAACTATACTACAAATAGTTGGAACAAATTTGGTAGATTATGTCTATTTATATACTAAATATTATCCCATTGAGGCATACCAAAGTTTGATTACCAAGTCTATTGATTAGATACAAAATAGTAATATTTTCTCTTCAAAAGTCAACAAAGCATAATTACTACACAAGTCAACAGTAAAGAAATATGTATTTCAGGACATTCAAAGAAATCACACCAAATCTTTATTCCAAAGAACCACGATCATTGTATTAGCCTCTTGTCTCGGGTTTTACTGACTAGAAATAAAATATTGGGAGAGTTTGTTTACTTCTGCTATTTAAGCAAAGTTAGAATTAGAATCTGAAAAATGTTTTAATTATACAACCTTGCAATTATTACAATCTAAATATCAGAGGAGTTTAAAAAAATTGTTAATTTCTAAACAGTCATGCTTCTACTTTTGTGAGTTCAAAGATAAATTGTTTCTGGCAAAAGGAAAAACTAGTATTACCTGATATTTTTTGCAGACCTCTACTGGATATTTTTTCTACTAAATTAGGATTCAGCCTATTTTGCTAAGTGTAAGATATGGATAATTTTGTCAATGAAAGAAACATTCAGACCTGTAGAGAATTTTTATGAGTTAATTTGAACCAAACTGACAGCAATTGCCAGGAAGCAAAACCTCAACAGATTGAGAAAATGCTCTGGAAAATAGCAGTTCTGCACCCTGCTTTATATATTACAATCAAAAGAGGAGGTGAAAGTGAGTTACATGAAATCTATTGGTGATAGAATTGGGAGGTGGGAGAAGCAAAGTGGGGATGGAGGAGACCTCTGGATTGGCAAAAAAGTAAAATGATAGACATACTTCTCTTACAGGGTAGTTAACAGTCAACAATTAATATGATAATAATAACAATGAGGAGATTTGTGGTCTCTGCCCTGGTTCAGTGCCTGTGCTTTAGGAGGTCCAGAAAAAGTTAAATTACTTTGTTTTTGCAAAAAGCATGTTTATCAGGTATGTTATCCTAAATGCAAAAAGACAACAGACAGGCTCAGTTAAGGTAAAGACTCAACTTTGTCAGGGAAGATTCTAGCCTAGGACATGACTACCTGCCATAAACTGCTTTTACTTAAAAAGTTTTCATTTTAGCCCTGCCAGGTGTGGCTCAGTGGTTGAGCGTCGACCTAGGATCCAGGCGATCAGGGTTCGATTCCCGGTCAGGGCACATGCCCGGGTTGTGGGCTCGATCAATGACTCTCTCATCATTGATGTTTCTGTCTCTCTCTCCCTCTCCTTTCCTCCCTCTGAAACCGATAAAGATATATTTAAAAAAAAAAAAAAAGTTTTCATTTTAGATCACCCTATGTAGTTAGTTTAGGTCTCTGAGTTTGCAAGGCCACCACACAGGCCTCCCCCGAGCTTGTCAGGTTTAAGTTGGTGACCCCTTTTTGTCCACACTTTAATGGTTTAATATTAATTTTAATAAATTTGCAATTTAATATTTATTTATTTATTTATTAAAATATATCTTTATTGATTTCAGAGAGAGGAAAGATGAGGGAGAGAGACGGAAACATCAATGATGAGAGAGTCATTGGTCGAGCCCGCAACCCGGGCATGTGCCCTGACCAGAAATTGAACCCCGATCTCCTGGATCCTAGGTTGACGCTCAACTGCTGAGCCACGCCCAGCTGGGCTGCAATTTAATATTTAAATAATACTTTACACGAAGTGTGAAATATTTGGTTTTTAAAAATAAATTTTATTTCACATATGTTTTTCTTTAAATTAGGAACTTTAAAGATTTGGGATAATTCTGATTTCATGATTCTTAAAAATTGGCTATAGTGCCTGGAAAATGTAAAAAGTTCACTAGGTATCTTAACATTTTATCTACGTGAAGCCAAATGACTTTTTTTTAAATGTATCTTTATTGTTGAAAGTATTACAGGTGTTCCATTTTTCCTCCAAAAAATGACCCCTTCCACCTCGCTCCCACACCCTCCCTAGGACGTCAACCTGTTATTGACTGTGTCCATGGGTTATGCATATAACTTCTTTGGTTAATCTCATCCCACCCTCCACCACCCTTCCCACTTTCCTCTGAAATATGACCATCTGTTGCATGCGTCAATGTCTCTGAATCTATTTAGTTCATCAGATTCTTTTGTTCATTAGCTTCTTCGTAAAGAAGATCCTTCAACATTACATGTAGTGCTGGTCTGGTGGTGATAAACTCCTTCAGCTTTTTCTTAACTGTGAAGCTCTTTATCTGACCTTTCGTTCTAAATGATAGCTTTGCTGGGTAGAGCAATCTTGGTTGTAGGTCCTTGTTTTTCATCACTTTGAATATTTCTTACCACTCCCTTCTGGCCTGCAAAGTGTCTGTTGAGAAATCAGCTGACAGTCATATGGGTGCTCCCTTGTACGTAACTAACTGCTTTTAAGCACTCTTTCTGCTTTTAAATTCTCTCTTTGTCTTTAACCTTTGGCATTTTAATTATGATGTGTCTTGCTGTGGGCCTCCTTGGGTTCCTCTTGTTTGGGACTCTCTATGCTTCTTAGACTTGTAAGTCTATTTCTTTCCCCAGGTAGGGGAAGCTTTCTGTCATTATTTTTTCAAATAGGTTTTCAATTTCTTGCTCTCTTTCTTCTCCTTCTGGCGCCCCAATAATATGAATGTTGGGCTGCTTGAAAATGTCCCAGAGACTCCTTACAGGATCTCCATATTTCTGGATACTTTTTTCTTTTTACTCTTTTGGTTGGGTGTTTTTTGCTTCCTCATATTCCAAATTGCTGATTTGATTCTCAGTGACCTCCACTCTACTGTTGATTCCCTGTAAATTACTCTTCATTTCAGTTCATGTAGCCTTCATTTCAAATTGCTACTTTATTAATTCATCAATGGTTTCACTTGTTTTTGTAATGATCATACTAATATGCTTGAGCATCCTTATAACTATAATTCTGAACTCTGTATCTAGTAGATTGATTGGTTCTATTTCATTTAGTTCCTTTTCTGGAGATTTCTTTTGTTCTTTTCTTTATGACATGTTTCTTTGCCTCCACATTTTGGCTGCTTCCAGGTGTTTGTGTTTATGTATTAGGAAGAGCTGCTATGTCTCCTGGAATTTGTAGAGTGGTTTTGTGTAGTAGGTGTCCTGTAGGATCCAGTGGCTCAGCCTCTCCAGTCACCTGAGCTGGGCCTTCTAGGTGCTCCCCTGTGTGGGCTATGTGCTCTGACCTGTTGTAGTTGAACTGTGGTTGCTGTTAGCGACACTGGGAGGAATTGACCCCTAGGCCAATTGGTGTGAGGACCAGCTGCAACTGCATCCAAAGAGCTTTTGTGCTGGAGACACTCCTATGGATCAGGATTTACTTCAGTGGAGCTTTGGTGTTCACCAAGTGCACCCCTTGAGTGTGTCACTTGAGGATGTTGCAGGGTTGTAATGCAGCGTAGTTGAGTCTGACCACCAGGTGCACTGTCTCTGGGGCCTCCCGGGAGGTGCAAAGTCAGCCTCTGCCAATGCCTTGTCCAGGGCCACCCAGTATGAGCTACACAGCAAACTGTAGTAGGCTGCTACTTGTGCTGGGCTTGGAGGTGTCCAGGAGAGGCCAACCCATGAACCAATGCAGGCTGCCACTAGTGTCAGGCCTGGGGCCACTCATCAAGACATATGGGGCATGCTGCTTTCTTTTTCAGAGATTTTAGGAAAGTCCTAAGCATGATGCTCAAGAGGCTGCTTGCATAGAAAAGCCACTGGAAATGGCCTGGATGAGCTTGCAGGTGGGGAGGGGTGGGGCCTCCAGGAATCATGGGGTGGGGCCACAGGTGTGAGTCATGTGCTGACAATTCAAATATGGTGTCTTCCTGCTGGCTGTGTACGGGGAGGGCTTGCCAAAGGAGCAATGGCTTCTGCCAGCTCTTCTGCCTGGGAGGAAGCTGCCCCTCCACCTCTTGCCCCAATTTCAGGCAGGTTAGTTCCTCCCTAAGTGTCCCAGGTCCCTTTCAAGCTGCTGCCCAGCACTGGGGCTCAGAGGGAGCTCATCTGAGTGAGTCCCGTGTGCGGGCCCTTTAAGAGGAGCTGCCTGGGACTCCCACAGCCTCTGTGACCCTCAGCCATAGTCCCCCCTGGTTCTCACAACCCGAAGTTGTGGCAACTTCTCTTCCCAGGCCTAGAACCCTGGGCTGGGTCCTGATGTGGGGCTGGGACCTCTCACTCCTCCGGGGAACTTCCACCACCGAAATTCCCTCCCTGGTTTAATCCACAGCACTGGGTGTGGGCCCACGGCTGCGTCTCTGTGATTCAGCCCCGATTCTCCCGTGTCTCCACCTCTCCTACCAATCTCAGTGCTTCTTCAGTTCCCTGGTTGTAGGGCTTCTGTTGAGCCAGATTTCTGAGGCTCTGAGTGATGGTTGTTCTGTATTTTAGTTGTAATTTTGATGTGGTTGTGGGAGGCAGCAGGTACAGCTGTTACCTATACCGCCATCTTGTTTCTTCTCCCCCAAATGACTATTTTAAAAAATCTTTGATAATTTCCTTGTGCATTTTAACTTTTACCTTGTTTCTTCTCCCCCAAATGACTATTTTAAAAAATCTTTGATAATTTCCTTGTGCATTTTAACTTTTACCTAAGTCTGTTTCCCCCTCAGCCATATTTTCACACACCTTTAATAGAGATATTCTGCTGAAGAATTTGAGTAGTTGCACTCAAGTTGTCAGATTTTAAAGCATAAAAATGTACCTCAATACATATATTTCATGTTTTAAATTATAAAATAGCCAGGTATGTACTTATGGATGAAGATCATGGAATCTGTATTTGCCATAGAGTCTGGGATCACCTTTGCCATCTACTACCTGACATTCTTTCTCTTCCAAGATTTTGTTTTTCTTGCTTTAACCAGCCAGTTTCATAAATAACATGGAAAAAAGCTTGTGATAAAACACCTACATGTCAAACTGTTAATATGATTTGGAAAGTCAATAAAATATCTGATAAATAGAACCTCATTCATTTAGCCTTTGAGAAGTAAGAGTCAGTCAGCTTCCATAGTATAATCAGATTGAATTTTAAAAGTGAGTTACCAACTACTGCTTTCTTTGCCCTCTCTAATTAGCAGTTATTAGCATCTAGAGAAAGTCAAAAGAAAACAGGGTAATTGTGATCTACCTTGACACCTTCAGTCAGCTTTTGAAAGTCCTCCGATTTGCAAGTGTCTCAAATAATTACCAAACCACTCATACCCTTATTCCCCTAAATGAAGTTAGTAATCATGGAGGCTAATCAACAATTTATTGAATCAACAGGAAGTATAAGAAGAGAGTTTATAAACTAAGTAGATGTTTTCTTTTGCTTAAAAACAAACAAACAAAACAAAACAGACTGCATACTTCATCTGTTTTAAGGGAGAAACCCAGCTCATAGAGGAGCTGTGACTCTATATACCTTACCCTGTGAGGAAAGTAAAAAATAATATTGTTGCCAGAGAAATCAGTGGGCCAGATTTCCCAGACACAAGTGGGGTTCTTGGGTTACTGTTAAAATAAGCATTTTCAGAAGCTCCCACAGGAGAATAACATGTGGTAAATGGCTTTATTTGCATAGAGTTACATTTATTGGGTTCCAGAGTCTCATGTCCCTTCATTCAGTCATGAAAAAGTTGTATCTGGGGTTCCAGCAGAGCCAAAAGGAGAGCCAGTTTCTAGAGTTTCCTTTCCATGTTGCAGCCTGGTCCAGTTCAGTATCAGGGCTAATTAAAGTCCATTAGTCCTTTGTGTGGGTCCCACATGGTCGTGGGCCATGTGGGCCAATGTAGGGAAGTGTGCCCCCTCCAACAGGAGCCCGGTGCATGAAAGAGAGAGAGAGAGAGAGAGAGAGAGAGAGAGAGAGAGAGAGAGAGAGAGAGAGAAGAGCCAAGAGAGGTGGAACTCCCTTTGTTCAGGTTTTGTGCCCTTGCAGTGGCCACACCTGTTCTGACCAATTACCTGTTCCCGGGTGTGGTTGACAGACATGCATCTTTCCAGGTCACTCAGACCTTACTAGGTATGTGTCCAGACTTCCTTTGTCCAATGCCTTCCCCCATTGATCAGTGGGGAACAGACTTGGGAAGTGTTAAATTAGCAAATCTGTATAAATGGCATGCCTATATTATCTAGCCTTCCCTTTACTCCATTCCTGTTAAATAATAACCAGATTATTACAATGGTATCAATATCATGTTCATGCAAACCCAGGCAAAATTGTGGCTCCATCCCATTGCACTTGGTGGAGTTTTTGCCTTTCCCTTTCCTTAGCAATCCCTCTTGTTGGACTTGAGAGACCTTAGTCTATTAGTGATCCCAGTTAGAAAGCCATCCCCTTTGAAATGTCAGTTTTTAACACATTACCATTTACTATACTACATGTGTTTGTGTTGTAGTAGAAAGCTCTAAGGCTTAAAAGATTCCAAGACCTGAAGGACTGGTGGTCTGTTGGGGAGGATCTCAGGAAATAGACCAAGTGCAACACTTTGAGGGGAGCATTTCTGCCTGCTCTTAGGCTGTCTCTTCAAAAGTGTTTCAGAAAGTTGGAAACTTTCTCCAAAAGTTTTCTTTTTCCAGACTTATTCATAGATTTTCCCATGGTAACTGTTTAAGGGATGTTCAAGGATACTATTACCTTCCTCATAATATGAAATAAGGTAAGGAACTTATGAAAACTAAATATAATAAGAAAAGCAAATGTGTTTTTCTCAAATTTGTATAAGTTTCCTGTAATACTGTTTACCTTTTTTAAATTAGTATTTTACTCAAACATTTGAGGTAATTTTATTACTGTACTTAGCCCATTACAAAAAGAAATCCACCCTCTGTAGAATATTTTAACTGTAGAATGTATATGCACACTTATGTACATGGTTTTAATTTCTACGTATTTCTTTTCACATCAATCCCAGCCCCCCTCAGGAGAATACTTTTCCAAGAAAGCTTGATCATTATAATATTTTATTCAAAATGTGTCTCAAAGACCAGACTCACCTGTGAACTTGTTAAAAATGCAGAACCTCAGGCCTCTTTATTCCAGGGCTACTGAATCAGAATTTGCATTTTAACAAGATCACCAGATGATTCCTGTGCATACAAAAGTTTGAGAAATGCTCTAGAGCAAGCCTTTAGAAAGGCAGTGTAACATTGTTATCAGTGGGGAGCTCTCTGGGTCCCCACCTGTTGCTGGGAGATGTGGGCTTCTTGCAATACCAAAAGGAATTTTCTGAGACTTGCACAGGAGAATGAGTGGCATTTTTTTCTGTGGAACTAAATCCCTGATTTTCCAAGGTTCCTTTATCCTTTGTCCGGCCAAGAAAGAAGTCCAGCTGTGCCTTTAGCAGGGCTAGGATAAAGCTATTGCCCAGAGTTTCTGTTCCATGTTGGCACAGTCTAATCCAGCATCAAGCTAGGTTAGTTTGTGTTCCCAGCTGCAGTTTATCAGTCCATTGCATGTGGAGGTCTGCATGGCCTTGGGCCATGCAGCCTCTAGGGCCGCATACCTATAAAGGGAACACAGGTGAATACAAGAGAGCCACAAGAACCAAGAGAGACATGGTCCAAGAGAGTGAGCTCCTTTGTTGGGGGGATTGTATATTCCCAAACATTGCAGGCCGGCAGTGACCCCACCATCTCTGACCAATAATCTCTGTTCCCAGGTTTGACTGACAGGCACCTTCCCTACGTCATCCTGACTTTACTGCACATCCTTCCCCGCTTTGTCCAGTGATTTGCAGGGAATGGACTGTGGTTCCCTGGGGAGTATGAAATTGCATCTTCCTGGTGAAGCTGCCCAGATGGCCATGCTTATAATGTCTGGCCTTCTCTTTTCCTATTATTAATAACTAGCTAATTACAGTGGTAACAACATGGTGGCTAGGAAGATTCTGGATCCTAAATGCATAATTCAAATCTCAACTCCATCATTTACTAGCCATTTGGTCTTGGGCAAGTTACTTAACTCTCAATGCCTCAATTTCTTAATCTATAAAAATGGGAATACTTATAGTACCTACACCTTCAGATTTTTGTCAGGATAAAGTGTGTATAAAACACCAAAGTTTTGGCACATAACAAGTACTATATAAGTTTTAGTCACTTCATATTAAATATGATTATATTTTCTTTATTATATTATTACTATTAAATATAATAATTATTGCCACTGTTATTAATAAGGGGAAGGCTTTTTTGTCATTTTGTTAAGATATTTTGAATAAACAGCTAAATTGCTAAGAAAATAGCAGTTGTTTGAGAACAACAGTACATATTTATTCTGTTCTTACTTGTGTGGTGCTAATGAGGCCAAGACTGTGGGCTTAATACCCTTGTCAATCCTTAGCTTCTCATAGAAAAACAACAATAAAGAAGAAAATCCATTTTTCCAGTGGAGTTTCCAGTAGAGAAAAAACCTCTCCCCTCCTCCTGCATAAACCTCTACCTTTAAGCCCTCCTGGTCTACCTCTTAACCCAGAGAACATCACAAATGTATGGTATTTCTTAAAGTGCATATGAGAAAATATTAAAAATGAAAAAAATCTGTCTGGCACAGCATGAAAGGAGGACCAGATGAGGAGGGGGTGGGAGTGCTGGGATGTTCTGATGATGTTTAAGTCAGTTATAAAAATGTATCATGGTCATTTATTAACATTTTTGTGCCACCTGCATTTTTAAAATACCTTTTAAAATTTGTATTTTGGAACAGAATGACCTACTACTTAACACTAATTATAAAAGCCAAGCTATAAATCAGATTTGACTATGAATTTAAAACATATACATTTCATGTCTTTTATTTGGAATGCACTCTCTAAATACTTTGATATTTATAATTGTGCTCTAAATTACTACCTTAAGGTTTCTATACTTACCCACTTTTTCTAAGAGATTTCTAAGATTTTTATTAGTGTGTGAGGGCAGCAAAATAATTTTTCCTCCCACCTTTTTAAATTCTTCTGGCTGAACTAATAATCAAATTAACGTGAGACAGATTAACAGGAAAAAAGCATATTACATATGTTCATAGAAGGGTTCCCTGAGAATATAGGACCTCAGGGCATATTGGGAAATTGAGGATTACATGCCATTCTAGACAAAGGAGAGGAAGGGAGGGCTCAAGAATTTCAAAAGGACAGTAAGCAAGTCACAGGTAAATGAGAAAGAGCTAATATGTGCTAAACAAATTCTTGCTGGGCCATCTAGAAACCATCGGAAGCAGAGGGGAGTCCAACAAACAGGCTTTACTAGCTTTTTCCCTGTCTGCCACCTTAATTCCTATATGCTAAGGTTAATATGCTAAGGTTCCCATCCCAAAGCATGTTTTTCTAAGTGAATTCTTTTAGGCAGGTGAAGGGGGAGGGTCAAAGATTCTTTTTGAGTCTTTTCCTTCTTAAAAATAACCATTTTAAAATAATCAATATCCCAAAGGCATATTTTGGCGTGGCAAACTTGGATCTCCCTGATTATTAACCCAAGTATTATATCTGCCATTATACTGTAATGGTGAATATGTGTATATGTGTGTGTGACCCCATCCTAGAGACATAGATGTGTAGAATCTGAACTGAGCTACTGTATCTCTGAAGCTTGAATCACTTATCAGTTGGTGAAGGGCTGTAGTAGCCTGGCCGTATGAGAAGAAGTGACCAGGTCTTTATCCAACAGGTGGGCCTAAGGAGAGACCTTTCCTTCTAGCACTGCACAACCTCTGACATAGCCATTCAGCTCTCATCCCTGTAGCAGGTGACCCCTGCTGGGCTTTCCTGCGTGTGAGCAGACCGTCCTTAGGAAAGGACCGTTGGTGCATACACAGATTTTTACCTTCTCCCACCATCCCAACTCTAACATGTGTAAATTCTGCGACATCAAGCAAACACATTTTTTGTGTGACTTCATTTCACAGCTTTTAATTTGGGTGGAAATTTTTCTAAAACTCTATACTGATTTAAAACAAAAGAAAACAAAATATGTTTCAGCTTCTTTTAATAAATAATAGCAATAGATGAAAAATTAATTTTTGAAATCTTTCTTGAACCTATTTACATTTTCAGCTCTTAAAGTTGATGGAAAGGAAGCCTAACCGGGAAATGGTTAGTGATTCTTTGGGAGAAAAAGAAGTGGAAGAACAAGATGACTGAGGAGTAACAGCTGAAATAGTACAATTAGAAGCAGGAGTCTGTTTGGTAGCATGACCACATTTTTTATTTTATTTAACCTCATCCCAGAACATGTTTTTATTGATTTTAGAGAGAGAAGGGAAAGAAAGAGGGAGAGAGAGAGGAAGAGGGAGAGAGAGAGAGAGATCAGTTGTTTTCCTCCTTTACATGCCCCAACTGGGGGATTGAAGCTGCAACCTAGATATGTGCCCTGCCCGGGAATCAAACCAACAACCTCTGGTATACGGGACTACACTTCAACCAGGTGAGCCACCAGGTCAGGGCATGACCACACTTTTAAAATAAGAATAAATTTAAATCACATCAAGTAACTAGTTATTAATGACCTCCTTTTAAGAACACAGAATTTAGTATAAAATTATTATTGATAGAGTGGCCTCCATGTCCCCACCTGTTGTTGGTGGAAATAGAGTTCTTGGGGTGTCTCAGCAATAAAAATTTCCTGAGGCCCCCATGGGAGAATGAGGTAATGTGGAAAGCTTTATTTCTGTGGAATTAAACCCCTGAATTTCCAAGGTCACATCTTTCTCCCTCCTGCCATGGAAAAATCCCCATTTTGTCTTCAGCAAGGCTAAGATTAAAGCCGCTGCCCAGAGCCTCCATTCTATATTTGCACAGTCCAGTCCAGCATCTGGCTAGCTTAGCTTGTGTTCCCAGCTGCAGTCCATTACTTGTGGGGTCTGCATGGCTTAGGCCTGAGGCTTCTAAGGCCACATGGCTATAGAGGGAGCACTGGCAAGTGCAAAGAAGCAGGAGCGAAGTAAGAACAGAGGATTATTTGTCTCTGGAGATTTTAACCTTCTAAGATTTTTTAGACTTTCAGTGGCTCCACCCCCTAGCCAATGATCTCTGTTCCCAGCTTAGGCTGATAGGCAAGCACCTTCCCTATATCACTCCAACTTCACTGTGCTTGCACCCGTCTTCCCCTTTGTCCAGTCCTTTGCCCCGATGATTTCTAGGGAATGGACTGGTGATTCCCTGTGGACAGTGAAGTTGCATCTTCCTGGTGAGGCTGCCCAGATGACAATGCTTATAATGTCTGGCCTCCTCTTTGCTTCTTTCTATTATTAATAACTAGCTAATTACAATGCTAACAAAACTGTCATAGTTTTTCATCTCAGTTCTTCCCCTCAAAGCTGTATGAATTTAATTAACTTCATTTTTCCTCACATTAGCTCTCTTATATATGTAACAAAAGAAAATGTATTTCAGCCACATGAGTGCAATTTTTTCATTTCTTTACATGTTATATTCAACTTCTAGAAGTAGGAAATAAAAAAATTATTCTAAGTAGTAAGAAAATGAGGTCAATTGATAAGTGAAAAAAGAAATTATGCCAAAGTTCATATTGTAATGAAAAGTACTTGCACATAACAAGGTTAATATTATATTCTGCCTGTTTTTGTAGAATTATGTTTATTATCTAAAAACATCAAGTATTGTTTTATTGTGATAAGAACACTTAACTTGTGATCAACCCTCTTATAATTTTTTTAAGTATAAAATACAGCATTAGCTATAAGCTCCAAAGTTTTATAATATCATCTACTTTACTGAGTCATCATAATACTTGAGAATACACATATGCAGCAACTGGCACAATGGGTAGGGGCTCTGTGGGCTAATTCCTGCTCCACCGGGTGCCCACAGCCCTGTGCTCTACAGCTGATGCTCTGATTTGTTTAAGGCTTTGTCCATGATGAGATCCTCTTCTGTTAGTGTTTAAAGCTACAGTGACCACTAAAACCTGCTTGTGATTCAAGTTATAAGTACATTCTTGAAGTACACATTGAAATTGACCTAACATATTTCTTCTTATTCAGATATCCTTTTGAAATTTTCTACTTTTGTCTTCTTGGCTTGATACTTCCCTTCAGACTAGAATACATTAGTAGGAGAATATATTAAGGTAAAAAATCTACTCTAAATTTTCATGCAAGTCCACTTACGGAAATAAGACTATTTCTCACAACCCCTGTAGGATGTATCAAGAAAAGCACTCCTGCCCTGTTAGTTGGGCCTCGTTCCATGCTCTGGGAGGTTGCTGGTTCAATTCCCAGTCAGGGCACATGCCCGAGTGCCAGGCTCTATCCCTGGCAGGTAGCATGCAGGAGGGAGCCTATAGATGTTCCACTCTCACATTAATGCTTCTCTTTCTCTCCCCCTTCCTCTTCCTCTAAAAAATGATAAAAATAATTATTTTTTTTGAAAAGGAAAAAAAGTGCTCCTATGAGACCTGTCTGCTTTCTATCATCGTTACTGTTTAACATGTGACAGGAAGATTTCCCCAACCCCATGCTAATTCATGTGTTTTGTAAACAGCCATTATAAGTAAGTCTTTTCAAAGACACTTTAAAAAAGAAAAGTTAATTGGTTCTCTATTGGCAACGCAATTACCATGTAAAGCCTCAGAAAACCCAAGGAGGCCCTACTGATATGGTTTCCTCTTAGCAAAACTATGGAGTTTTTACTCCAGTAAGCTAGATACACAAAGATATTAAGTGGAATTGACTCTTTTCTATTATTCTCCCCATTTTTTTCATACTTGGGAAGCCAGTCTTGCTGATCTGTACTTTGTTTCCAAGGTTTTCTCAACAATCCTTGTTATAGATGGGAATCACATCAGCAATTGCCCAGTCCTCTGGCAAGGTGACTGTTTGCAATAACAGTTTACACATTTGGCCAAGAGTTCCACAATTTCACCCTTGAGTTCCTTCAAAACTCTTGGGCGAATGCCATCTGGTCCTAGTGATTTATTTATGTCAAATTTGTCAACTAGACTTGGAATACCTTATGTACTCCTCACCTTTTGATCTATTACCTCTGACATATATAATTCCAACTTTCTTCCTCCCTATTGTTCTCTTTTCCAATCTTTTTTATTGCTCAAAATATCATTTTAAAATAAGGTTCCCTGTTTCATGAATTTTGCTTAATACTGTGCAAAGTCATATTTCATTTTTGTTACTGTGTACATGGCCAAGCTAAGTATTTTGTTTTGTTACTCAAGTTACATGGCAAATGTATGAATAGCATTGTTAGGTGAAATTTTGGTATAAGTGTTAATTGAATTAAGCCATCAGATTGAAAGGGTAGAAGGAAATAAATGTCCCCCATATAATATAATATCCTTATATTATGATAACTTATCATTCCCAGAGAACAGTAAAGGGCCAATGAAACAGGACTCTGTCAATATGACTTTTGCCAGAAAAGTAAGAATTTTCATTTTAACCTTTGTAGGTTGAGTTAAACAATGCAGTTTGTTATCTCCCAGGCTTAATTTTGAATGGAGTACTGAATATATTCTTAAACTATAGTTGGTTTTTATTTCTCAAAAGAAATAAAAGTTGTTTGTTCTAACGGCCCTCCCATTTTTTAAATTTACATATTTTTCATTTGAAGCACTCCCCCAATTTTTCAGTTCATGGAGTAATTCTTGACTTCTTGTTCCTCACTTCCTGCCAAGAACTCTTAGTGTGTACTGTTTGGTAATCACCACTGTTAAGCTCTCTGAAGGGCCTTTATTCAAGTGTTAGATTTAGTGATTCTAGTTACTGTTGTTTGGGTAGCAATAAAAGGCAAATGATGAGCAGGCTTTCAACAAACAGTCCTTTATTGGGACCAAAACTACCCTGGACTAGCTCCACCCTAAATTGCTGTGGCATACAACTACAGAAATTCAAAAAGGTTTGAATAACAGGAACTCCAAAATAACAAAACAGCCAGTGTACCCCAGTGTCCTCTGGCATCACAATCCAGTGAGGACAAATTAGGTCACCTCAGTATCAATGCCTGCTTATATGCGACTGTCTGATCAGTAGGACTCAACCTCCTTTCTGAAGTCTTCCCACAAATGTTTCTAAGATGTTATATACAATGTGGTCTGTCAGTGTTAGTCCCTATGCAAGTTCTGCCCAGTATTTCCTATGCTGCTTGAGTGTTCCATTATCCATGTCCTCAATTTGTGAAGCTCCTTGGGGCATCCTTATCACAACTTTTTCTGATAGTGTACATCACACTAATAATTTCTTTCACTGTTCTCAAAGCTGCCATTCTCTTGGAAGTTAATGTGTACTTGGATTCTCTGTAAAGGTGGAGAAAATAGTTAGATCTCCTGGACCTTCCTCCTTAAAAAGGCAGGAATGCTCAATCCCAGACTCAATCCCAGAGAGTGACATTTTTCTTAAAATTAGCTCTTTCAGCTTCTTTTCTTAACCATTTTCTCCTCGATGACTTTTAAGTAGATCAAAAACTTGGATGGGTGTAAATGCCAAGATGTTACCCCCATTCCAATTTCTATGTCCTTATGAGCCTGGTATCTCCTTACACACACACACACACTCTCTCTCTCTCTTTCATATACACCACCTTCCCTACTACTTACACACATACACACACACACAAATAAACCTATAGTATATTAACTAATGAACATAGACTAAAAGATTCCCAAAAGGGTTACCTAACTGTTTTTGAACAGCCTAGATCTCAGTATGGGCTCAGCAAAGACATCTCTCCTCATTAGCATTTCACCAAGGCTACCCTTGGCAAAGACACTATTCCTCTTTGTAGTTAATAAAAAAGAGTCTATCATTGTTAGAACTCTCATTAATGCTGGAAATCATCTGACATCTCTTTAAGAATTAGAGGGTAGGTCTAAGACACTAGCACTTGGATTTTTAAAATGTAAATACATACCTGGAACTATTGCATGTGCACTAATTCAGCTTCTAGAAATTCCAGGCTGATCAATATTTACTGAGATTATGCATAGCCTAATTACTATCTGTAATGAGCTTCATAATTTTTAGGCAGCTTGCCATTTGAGGGTAGGTATGAAGAGGGTATTCTTTTCTGATCTCCTGCTTATTGCAATTTTCAAACCTTACATGCTGTTTGTCAGTAAAGATAAAGATAATATCATTACATTAACTACTACTAGCCCACTCTCCCTATTACTACTACATTCATTTCTTCTCATTTACCATGTGCCAGGGTTTATGCTAAGCACAATCCACTATAGTATCTCATTAAACCCACCACACAACATTTTGAAGTAGGTTATATTTGGACTTTTCAGATGAGAATATGAAAACTCATTGTGCCATCAAACTCAACAATCACCAGCTTTCCTAAAGAGACAAGTTGGTGTACACAGCACCATCTAGTTCTATGCTGTCCAATATGGTGGCCACTAGCAACATGTGGCTATTTATATTTAAATTAAAATAAAATAACCAGCTCATTTTCTCAATTGCACTGGCTATATTTCATATGCTCAATAACCACGTGTGTTAGCAGCTATTATATTGGACTGTACAGATTACAGAACATTGCCATCATCATAGAAAGTTCTGTTGTACTACAAGGTTCTTGTCTCATTATTGCTGTAACTGTTCTTTCAGTTGCAAGCATCAGTGTCTGAGATTTCCTACCACATTCACCTTCTAGTGCCCTTCTAGTGCCCTTCCATTCTGCTGACTGATCCCAACAAACATTAACATGGCTTTATCTATTTGTGAATGTATCTTCTTTTGATAAGTTCCATAATGTACTTGGTTATTGCTTAGCAAGAAAATATGGAGTTTTAACCATTCTTCCAGTTGCTTCTGTAGTATCAATTTATGCTCTGCTGTTCTGTTTCCCTTTCTTTCTGCATTTTCAATAAATTTTATTTCAGAGTGAATCATAGTATAATCTTTTAGAAGATATTTTGAACAGCAGTTAAGATCACCATGTGTTGTACCAACCATGCCCTAACTCAAAGGTCCTCAAACACACAAAAGTGACAACTGCTGCCTAGATGACAGTGATTAAAATTTGCCAAATATGGTGAAACACATCTCAAATTCAGAGCTTTTTAAGTAATAAACAAAAAGCTATGTTAGAATTGATAAAATGTAAAAGCTTTGAATCTGAACTCTACCACTGAACTTTGTGTGACTGTGGACAATTTATGCAACCTCTTCAAGCCTGTTTCCTATAAATAAAATAAGCACAGTAATGTGCCCCCCCCCCCCAGGATAATTGTGTTATCCAAAAAAAAGAATATATGTAAATGATCTGTTCTTAAATAATTCACAGTCTAGGATGGAATAACATGAAAATAAATAATATATTGTATGATAATGATTATTATAGTGACTAAGTGAACTGGAGGTGTGATACTAAGGAAAGAGTAACTAATAAACTTTTGAAGGTGGACATAAAGGCAGCTGGGGAAGATTATCAGAGAGGTCTGTGAATGTGATTTTCTTCCCCCCTCCTTCCAACATGGTGAATGCGTCAGAGCATAGTCAATGAATGGTTTAATAGGAAATCTGTTATTTTTATGGAGTGTCAGGAGCAAGAATGGATCGTTTCAGTTGGTTTCAAAAGAAAATAACAACCTTTCAGTATATTACTCTCAGAAAATGGAACAATGGACAGAAAATCTTCACTCCATCTTTTGCACAAAGCAACTATATTTAGTTACTGACCTAAAATAATAAAAAATAATTAATACTTCCAGAACTTATCACTTCTTTTTATTAGGATTTTCTCTTTCTTTGCAAGTAAAATGAGGATGTATTGGTGGGTTTTCAGTGACTACTATCAAATGCTTTATATCTATTACCTCATTTAATCCTCACAAGTTTAAAATTGTTTTTGAGACAAAAAAGTATTTAGAGTATGCCACTCTAAACCATGCCTAATGTAACTTAACAAACCTACAGAGAATAAAACACTCTCTTTGACTATACAAGCTGTAGAAGAAAATGATTTTATATAATTCATAGTGTCTGAAGCATTTAATTAAAAGTGTCAATAGTTGTGTGTGTCATCTTGGGCTCAGCCCTGGCTTACCACATCAGTGCCTCCTTCACCCATCCTACTACACCCCCACATGATGCCATTGTCTGTGGGAATCTTTTGCACTTTTAGAATTTCACCTGCTACTCCTATTGTTTCAGACCACTTTACACCATTCACTCAAGTTACACCTTGTCAACAACCTTTGTTTGCTCTCCCACATTGTCTCATTCCTGCATCTCCACCTGGCATCCATGCTCATTCTTACCTAAGATACAGACTTCCATTTTTGTCTATTCTTCTCCCCAGGGTTGGGAGGCCCACCTTCCACCCACCCTCCTGCTCCCATCAATAGCCCTGTCTCCCAGAAATCCCTGCCCATCTTGGAACATCAATACCTCATCAACATGCAAAGTGTTGGACTGTGTTCCAACTCCAAAAGATTAAACATTGAAATATTAAAACTAACAACATTTAAACTTCACTTTATCATTGTGAAAGTAATTGTGGCTCATGTTCAAAGTCTTACAAAACATCTGGCTAAATGTTTTCAGACCACTGACAGATCTGCTTGCTCTTATTTGTGGGACTGAGGATGTCTTCTTATACTACATGGTGCTGCTTTGGGGGTCCTTGAGACATTTGCCAGAAGTGCTTCTTTCTTTCCATTTTATAGCTTAGAGTCAGAAAATGGGAGCAGAGAAAATATATTTCATGCTAAATTACATAATATTTTCCTTCCATAGAACTAGTCTTATTACTTTGAACTCCGGGCATTATATTTTAGCGTTTAGTGCATACATTTACTTACTACAGAAAGAATTATCTTAAAGCTTCTCTACTTAATATATTCTGTATTCAGAGCTAGCATAATAATGTCTTTATTTTATTTTCAAATATTTTATACACCTTTTTTTAATCCTCACCCAAGGATATGTTTTTATTGACTTTAGAGAGAGAGGAAGGGGGAGTGAGAGGAACATCGATCAGTTGCCTCCCATACATGCCCCACTGGGGATTGAACCTGAAACCTAAGAATGTGCCCCAACCAGAAATCTAACCCTCAACCTTTTGGTGCATAGGATGATGCTTCAATCAACTAAACCATCTGACCAGAGCTATATGAACCTTTTAAAATACAGTCTACCTGTTTTTGAAAGCTTTACACTATTACAATGCCTTCTGTCTGACCTCAACGTTCCACCAGCAGTACATTTAAATGGAATTAAGGTGAATGAGAATTTATACAGTTCTGCAGGTCTTGAGATTCCTTGCTTACTTCAAAATAAATTAACATCATGAAGGTATAATTTAATATTATTCTTTTATATCATTAGCTGAAAAGTTGAAGATGAGGCATAGGCTTTAAATGACGCCTTACAATAATTTCTAGATATATATGAATAAAGGCATTGAATAATTTTTAAAAGATTGGTAGGTAGTTTTATGTATTCCTAAGATAGACTTTTTAATAAAATTTCTTATCGCATAGCTCCACCCCTGTCTCAGATTAAATCAAGGCATGTATTTTTCAGATAATAGAATCCATGAAATCTCATTATTTAAATGTCTAAAATAATTATCAGTTGGAATTTCTGAAGAGATATCTTACCAACTCCTAGTATTAGCCTATTTTATGTATTTTGCACTTGAGTACTACTAAAAGAATACTTAAACAACATTAGTTTTAAACAGTTGTCAAACCTATTTAACCTTTTGTTCTGAAGTCGTATGCGGTCACTTTCTTGCCAGACATGGGCTGCAGGGCTGGGGCTGCCCAAATTCCACAAATAGCAAGTAGAATATATTTCTACTTTTTCTATGCTATAGGAAAAAAATGTGTGTGTGTGTGTGTGTGTGTGTGTGTTGTATGCAAGCCCAAATACATATGTTTGTTATGAGTAAATGAATGTGTGTGTTTTCAGAAGAAAAACTTATTTCTGTTGCCTTTTCTTTTAGTCTTTTAAAATTAGAAGCTAATAGATTATTCATATTAATAAAGTAATACATATTTTATATAAAATTTAGAAAATAAAAAGATACAAAGAATAAAATTAAATTCAACCACAATGTTACCATCCTGAGAAAAGTACTCTTAAATTTTAATATATTTCCTTCCAGTCTTTTCTTTGCATGTATACTTTTTGATGTTTTAGCTAAACAAATTTAGACAATTATTCTAGATATGCTATTTGATATTCTGCTTTACATAATAATGTATATGTACATATTATATATTGGTTTTTTCCCTCATGCAACTAAATATTTTGCATAATATGAATCATATTTTATCATATTCAGTTCAATTATTCCCTTATTTAAGGACATTTTTGTGGTTTCCAAATTATTAAAATAATATTTCACTCTTGGGCATCAATCTTCCCATACATACATCAATTGCCTTATAAGAGTAAAATACTGAGATCCAAGATGGCCTCAAAGTAAGTGGGAGGTACACTCACCTCCTCCCAGTACAACACTGGAATTACAACTAAATTACAAAACAATCAACCTGAATGGCCAACTAAGACCCGCTGAAGAGAAATTATATAACCCAGGATTTATAGAAGGAGCCACACTGAGACTGGTAGGAAGGGCAGAGATGTGAAAAGGGCTGGTCCTGCTCCCATAGACTGTGATTGAGATTCTGGAGAGCTATCTCAACTGTGGGGATTCACTTTGAGAAGCATGGTCTCTCAACTGCAAGCCAGGCTCCCCAGACCACAGCACCAGAGCCAGGAAGAGGTGCCCACATAACCTCTGGGGAATTTGTCCCCAGGGGAGAGCCAAGAGTCTACTAGAGACACAAACATGCTCTTAAAGGGCCAACGCACAAAACTCAATCATAGCCACTCACTGTGGGCTCCAGCAGAAGGAGGGTGGAGCAGACTAGAGTCCTGTAAGGAGAGACTGAAGTTTGTTGTTCTGGGAAGAGAGCTGAAGGGACAGCCATCAGGATCCCTGAGCTGAATTCTCCTCCCACACTGCAAATACTGTCTTTCTTGGGTTGAACACTACCCCTATTTGGCATCAACATGGGGAAGTGCAATACCCTACCTACTGGACTACCTGCATCTCCACCCTGTGGAAGTTTAACCCTGCTGAGGAGTCAGTTTCCTGGGACAGGCAGACTCAGTAGGTGTCAGTGATTGAATTGTATGGCTTTGGAGTGGGAGCCATTTATCCCACTATCATGTGAACCTGATTGGTGTCTCCCCCTCACAGGAGATCTGCTAACCTCACTCTCTGGGCTCCCAACATCTCTACCCTCCTGGTGGACCTGCCCTACAGAAGGCTGGGCAGAATAAAAAATAGACTGAGTTGTGTGGGTCTGGGATGGGGGTCACTGTCACCAACTTCCCCCATCCTGACTGTCACCTCCCCTTCATGGGGATACACTAACCCCACCCTCCCAACTCCTGGCAGACAGGCCCTGCTGACATCAAGCTCTTGGCAGAATGTGAGATAGAGTTGTGTGGTTATAGAGTGGGGACCTTTTGCCCTTGCATGCCTGAGCAGTGCAGAGCCCTCCCTGTAGACAGCAAAATCTTGGTCTGTTCTAGCCTGATAAACTCTGCTTGTTTACCTGACTACTCTGAGACCCCAACCCACCAGAAGGGTCTGCAGGCACCCACCTAGTGGCAGCTAGACTTGGTATACCCTGGGATATTTGCTGAACAGCCTCAGACTGAGCAGTGGCCCTGAGATTGAACTTGTATCAATATGGTGAACACCACTTGCCCCTACACAGTGAATCATTAAGAACCTACCTCATGCAACTCGAGTACTGCCAGAGGCTCTTTCAGTGACTGAGCCTAATAGGCAGCTGGAAGTGGAGGCACACATGCATCTCAGGGTGCCTTGGGACTTTTGCTGACCTGCCCTTAAGTTCAATGCTGATAAAAGCCAGCCTTGGTGTACAACTTGGTCCTTCCTTTGTACACCCAGGCCCATTACAGGCAGCCACAAACTGTGGATTACTTTATAGCTCCAACAGGTTGCCCTGGGCCAGTCACAGGCAGTGTCTGATATTGGCCTGCACCAGAGGCCCTCTCAAGAGGCCCAGAACCAACACATCCAGAGGCCAGCTTCAGATAACATCAGAGCAGGATCCATTTAGCTTCATGTGCAGCATATAAAAAAGGAGATCTTGGCATGCACTGAACACTACTGAAGTGAATTTTGCTTCATGTGATCTGCACTGGCAAAGCAGCTTGTACACTGTGGTCAAGGTTTAGCCTCACAGTGAGCCAGCCTGAAAGATGACCTCAAGAATGAACGGGCCAATAGCAAACAAGATTCAATTAAAATAAGAAGACCTACATAACCAACACAAGGGACATTCCTAGAGCACCCAGCTCAGGTGATCAAGGAGACTGTGTCACTAAGTCCCATAGGACACCTACATAAGGCCACCCTACCAAGACTGGAAGTCATAACAGATCTATCTAATACATAGAAACAAACACAAAGAGGCAGCCAAAATGGAGAGACAGAAAAACATGCCCCAAATGAAAATATGGGAAATCTATAGAAAAAATGCTAAATGAACTGGAATATACCAGAAATATACCAATATACAGTTTTTAAAAATGGTTAAAAGGATGCTCAAGGAACTTAGAACTACAAGAAACTTACAGGAACTACAACAACATGAAACAGGACACAGAAACCATAAAAAAGAACCAGTCAGAAATGAAGAACACAATGTCTGAAATGAGGAATACACTGGAAGGAAAAATCAGTAGGTTGGATGAAGTAGAGAATCAAATCAGCAATTTGGAAGACAAGGTAGAAAAAAAACACTCAATCAGAGCAGCACTAAGAAAAAGGAATTTTACAAAATGAGGATAGTTTAAGGGACCTTGGGGACAACATGAAGCCTAACAACATCTGCATCACAGGCGTACAAGAAGGAGGATAGAGAGCAAGGGATTGAGAACCTGTTTGAGAAAATAATGACTGAAAAGTTTCCTAACCTGGTCAAGGAAAAAATACAGTCAAGTCCAGGAATTGCAGAGTCCCAATCAAGATGAACCCAAGGAGGCCCACACCAAGATGTATCATAATTAAAATGCCAAAGGTTAAAGAAAGAGAGAATCTTAAAAGCCATAAGAAGAAGACTGTTAGTTACCTATAAGGAAGCTCCCATAAGACTGTCAGCTGATTTATCAACAGAAACACTTTAGGCAAGGAGAGATTGGCATGAAATATCCAAAGTGATGAAAAGCAAAGACCAACAACCAAGTCTAATTTATCCAGCAAAGCCATCATTTAAAATTGAAGAAGAAATAAAGAGTTTCCAGCCAAGAAAAAGCTCAAGGATTTTTCACCACAAAACCAGTATTACAGGAAATGTTGAAGGTTCTTTTCAAGAAGAGGAACAAAGTTAAAAGAATAAAATGGCAATAAATAATACCTATCTATAATCACTACAAATGTAAATGGCTTAAATGCTCTAACAAAAGACATAGGATAGCTAAATGCATAAATAAACAAAAACCCACATATATGCTGTCTGCAAGAGACCCCTCTGAATGAAATATACACACAGACTAAAAGTAAAGGGATGGAAAAGGATATTTCATGCAAATGGGAATAAAAAAAAGTTGGTGGTAGCAATACTTATATCTGACAAAATGGGCTTTAAAACGAAGGCTATAGGAAGAGACAAAGAAGGACACTACATAATGATAAAGGGAGCAATCCAACAAGAGGATATAACCCTTGTAAACATTTATGCACCCAACATTGGAGTACCTGAATGTATAAAGCAAATCTTGATGGACGTAAAGGGAGAGACTGATAGTAATACAGTCATCGTAGGATTTTAACACCCCATTGACATCAATGGGGAGAACTTCCAGAGAGAAAATCAATATGACACACTAGAACAGATGGATTTAATAGATATCTTCAGAACATTTCACCACATAGCAGCAGAATATACATTATTTTTAAGTGCACGTGGATTATTTTCTAGGATAGGACATAAAACAAGTCTCAATAAATTTAAGAAGATTGAAATCATATCAAGCATCTTCTCTGGCCATAATGTTATGAAATGAGAAATCAATCACAAGAAAAAAATTGAAAAACACACAAACACATGGAGGCTATTGTTTACATCTTACTAAACAATAAATGTATTAACAATAATATCAAAGAAGATACCAAAAATTACCTTGAAACAAATGAAAAAGAGCACAATAATCCAAAATCTATGGGACTGCAAAAGCAGTCCTAAGAGGGAAATTCATAGCATTATAGGCCTATCTCAAGAAACAAGAAAAATCTGAAATGAGCAGTCAAACTTTACACTTAAATGAACTTCAAAAAGAATAATAATCAAAGCCTAAAGTGAGTAGAAGAAAGGAAATAATATCGTAGCAGAAGTAAACAAAATAAAGTCTAAAAAAAAAGACAAGATCAATGAAACCAAGAGCTGGTAGTTTGAAAACATAAACAAGATTGACAAACCTTTAACCAGACTCATCCAGAAAAAAAGAAGACTCAAATATATATAATCATAAATAAAAGAAGGGACAACTGACACCAGATTAATACAAAAGAGTATAAAAAAACACTAAAAAAAATTAAATGCCAACAAATTGGACCATCTGAAAAAAAATGTTTAAACTCTTAGAAATGTACAATCTTCCAAGACTTAATCAAGAATAAATAGAAAATATGAACAGACCAATAACTATTAATTAAATAAAGTCAATAATCAAGAGCACTCCCAACAAACAAAAGTCCTGGATTGGATGGCTTCACAGGTGAATTTTAACAAACATTCAAAGAACTAACACCTATCCTTCTCAAACCATTCCAAAAAATTCAAGAGGAGTGAAGACTCCTAAGCTCATTTTACAAGGTCAGTTTATTTCAAAACCAGATAAAGACACTAGGGGGGAAAAAAATTATAGTCCAGTATGCCTGATGAATATAGATGCTAAAATCCTCTTCAAAATATTAGCAAATTGGATCCAGCCATAAATTTAAAAGATCATACACCATGATCAAGTGGGATTTATTCCAGGAATGCAAGGTTGGTACAATATCCTCCGATCAATAAACATTATACACCAGACAAGCAAAATGAAAGCTAAAAACCACATGATCATATCAATAGATGCAGAAAAAGTGTTTAATAAAACCTAGCACTAATTTGTGATAAAAACTCTCAGCAAAGTGGAAATAGAGGGAACATACCTCAATGTAATAAAGGCCATATATGACAAGCCCACAGCCAACATCATACTCAATGGGCAAAAACTGCAAGTGTTTTTCTGGAGATTGGGAACAAGATAGGGCTGTTTGCTTTCACTATTCTTATTCAACATAGCACTGAAAGTCCTAGCCACAACAATCAAACAAGAAGAAATGGAAGGAATCTAAATTGGATAGGAAAAAATAAAACTGTCACTATTTGCATATGACATGATACTATATATAGAGAACCCTAAAGATTCAACCAAAAAACTACTAGAACTGATAAATGAATTCAGTAAAGTAGCAGGATACAAAATAAATATTCAGAAATTATTTGCAGTTTTATACACCAATAATAAACTATCACAAAGAGGAACTAAGAAAATCATCCCATTCACAATTGCTTCAAAAAGAATAAAATATCTAGGAATAAATTTAACCAAGGAGGTAAAAGACATATACTCTGAAAATTATTAGACACTGAAGAAAGAAAATGAATATGTAAGTAAGTAGAAGCACATACTGTGTTCATGGATAAGAAGAATTAACATCACTAAAATATTTATACTATCCAAAACAATCTATAGATTCAGTGCAATTCCTATCAAGATACCAATGGCACATTTCACAGAAGTAGAACGAATATTCCCAAAATTTATAATGAACCACAAAAGACCCTGAACAACCACAGCAATTTTGATAAAGAAGAACAAAGTTGGAGGAATCACACTACCTCATATCAAACTATACTACAAGGTCATAGTAATCAAAACATCATGGTAATGGCATAAAAATAGACATATAGATCAATAGAATAGACTAGAGAGCCCAGAAATAAACCCATACCTTTATGGTCAATTAATATTTGACAAAGGAGACAAGAATATATGGTGAGGTAAAGACAATCTGTTCATTAAATGGTGGTGGAAAAATTGGACAGGTACATTCAAAAAATGAAACTAGACCATCAACTTACACCATACACAAGAATAAACTCAAAACGGATTAAAGACTTAAATGTTAGACTCAAAACCATAAAAATCCTAGAAGAAAACATAGGCAGTAAAATCTTGGACATTTTTCATAGCAATATTTTTTCTGATATACCTCCTCAGGCAAGGGAAATAAAGAAAAAAATAAACAAATGGGACTACATCAAACTAAAAGTTTTTTGCACAGCAAAGGAAAACATTAACAAAAGGAAAAGACAACCCACTACATAGAACATATTTCCCAAATGATACACCCGATAAGCAGTTAATATACAAAATTTATAAAGAACGTATACAATTCAACACCAAAAAAAATCTAAATGAAAAATGAGCAAAGGACCTGAAAGACATTTCTCCAAAGAGGATATACAGGTGTCCAATAGACATGAAAAGATCATCAGTGTCACTAATCATCAGAGAAATGCCAATTAAAACCACAGTCACATCATTTCATACCTCTCAGAATGGCTACTATCAATAAATCAACAAGTGTTGGGAAAGACTCGGAGAAAAGGGAACCTTGGTGTACTGTTGGTAGGAATGCAGATTGGTGCAGCTGGAAAGGAGTATGGAGTTACCTCAAAAAATTTAAAAAGTCCCTGGCCTGTTTTGCGTCATGGTTAGAACATTGGCCCTCGGACCAAAGGGTCTCAGGTTCAATTCCCAGTCAAGGGCACGACCTTAGTTGCAGGTTAGATCTCTGGCCCTAGTCAGGGCACGTGCAGGAGACAACCTCTCTCTCTTCCTCCCCTCCTCCCTCTCTTCTACTCTCTCTAAAAATCAATGGAAAAATATCCTAGGGTGAGTCTTAAAAATTTTTTTTAATGGAACTGCCTTATGTCCCAGTGTTTCCACTTCTGTGAATACACCTGAAGAAACGCAAAACACTAATTTGAAAACATATGTGCACCACTATGTTCATTGCAGTGTTATTTATAATAGCCAAGATTTAGAAGCAGGCCAAGTGTCCATCAGTAGATGAGTGGATAAAAAGCAATGGTACATTTACACAATGGAATACTACTTGGCCATAAAAAAGAGATTCTTATCCCCTTGCAACAGCCTGGATAGACCTAGAAAGCATTGTGCTAAGTGAAATGAGTTAGTCAGAGAAAGAGAAGTACCATGTGATTTCTGTGGAGTCATATGAACAAAATAAACTAACAAACAACTTAGAAATAGTAACAGACATAGACACAGAGGACAGACTGACAGCTGTCAGAGGGAAGGGATGTTTGGGGGTTGGGTGAAATAGATGAAGGGATTAAGATATAAAAAAACACCTCATAGACGCAGACAATATGGTGATTGCCAGAGGGAAAAGAGGGTATGGTGAGGTAGAAGAGGGTGTAGGGCAGATATATAGTGATGCACAGAGACTTTACTGGGGATGGTAAACACACTATACAATATACAGATGATGTATTACATAATTGTACACCTGAAATCTATACAATTTTATTAACCAATATCACCTCAATAAATTCAATACATACAAAAAAGAATAGAATATTGAGGGGAAAGGTGCCCCAATTTTCACCTCGGAAAAATGCCTCACTGTGATTTTTGTAGCTTACTACTAAAAGTCTATGATGGCTAGAATTCCCATTGGCTTAAGAAGTGGTATGTAAATTCACTATTTATAGGAGGCTGACAATTTTTAGTTGTGTTTAAGCACAACACAGATTCTGAGTAAAAGTTAAAATAAGTTCTCATCCTTCTGCAATCCACTGAAACTTTTACAAGGTTGTAACTGGCCTTCTGGAATTGCAGAATCCAAAAATTTTTCTTCCTTGCTGTGTGTGTAGCATGTGACAATATTGATCTTGTGACTAACACCTTACTTGAGAGCTTCCACACACATTTTCCTGGTGTTCCTTGTACCTCTGAATAGTCTCATCTTCTTTTGCTGATTCAACCTCCCTTGCCTTCTCTTTTAAAGCTATGCATTTCCCACCAAGGTTTCTCAGCCATCTCCATTGCCTCAGCTGCCCCTTTTACAGTGAATCCAAAAATTATGTTTCTAGAGAAAAATTACTTTTGAACTTCAGAATCATACTTCCAACTGTTTATTAGTCATTTCCACTAATGCCATCTCAATGTCAATATATACAGATCTGAACTGCATGTATTTAAGGTGTTATTACAATATAGAAAATAGTTTCAAATTTCTAAAGCCTTAAGGCCAAGACATATTATAATTTTGAAAATATAATATTATAATCTGCAGCCCTGTATAGTCATTATAATGTCTACATTGAGAATGTCTGGTCTTAACCTAGGATAGTAGCTCTTTTCCCATATTCATTTATATAAAGCCAAGAATTAGGATTATGTGCATAATTATATACAAAAAAGGTTTGTACATATACCTTAAGGACTATTTCCATTACAGAACTTTCAAATGGCAAAATACATTTAAACTTATTCATGTTCTAATTTATATTTCAGCTAAAGCCCCACAGGAAACTGCCAATTAAGCCTGAAGCTATTTGCTGTTCCACGTAAACCCAACATAAAAATTACCCTCCGAAGTGATAAGCTGGCACTTTAGTCAGAAAATATATATTTACAAAAATGCTTACATTTTCATTGATTTTTTCTTGAGTTGTGATATACAATGAATTATGGCTCATCTACCAGCCATTAGTTATTAGCTTACTGTCAAGCTTTAGCTATAACATGCATATTGTCTTATTGTTGGTACACAAAAACCATTCTAAGAGTCAAGAAAAGTTGATTCTTGCATTTGATTGTACCATTTTTTTTAACACTGGAAAATTCAAAGGTAATAAGAAACTCACTCAATGGCCCAGGTTTACTAGATTGTGCCTTTTTAAAGTGAATTCAACTTACACAATATGAGATGTTATTTTAATGCATAATGTAATGTAAAATACTGTGTTGTCAACTTGTGCTATGCCAGTGAAGTTCTGTAAAACATCACTCAACCCTCATTCAATAGGCTTTGGAAAGGAGCTGTTACATAGTGGTTATTGGTTCATGGCAAAAACATTTAAAAATTAAATTAAAATTTTTTAAACCGTCTCGTAAATACATGGTCAAAATCTCCAGTGAAATGTTGTTTGGGTTTTTTTGTTTGTTTGTTTGTTTGGTTCGTTGCTGTGTTTTCTTGTTTGTGTGTTTGAAGGGGTTGTTTTATTTTGGTTTTTTATGTAACATGCTGTTTTCTAACAATAATGGGTACTTTTCAAAGGACATTTTATCCTGGATGATTTACATTTGTCAATATTATGTGCCTGTCTAATGAATGTTACTGACCATCAACATTACCATGTCTAGTGATACCAATATGATAATAACAATTTCATTTATACTTATAATTTCCCTCCTCAGCAATTACTAAAGCTCAAGTACCCTTGTATACTTAGTTTTCTTATCTCTGTACGTTTGATCAAATAGTGCCTACTCATCATTCTAAATGTTTTCTCTTCCACAGAATCTGCTATAATTCATTCATTTTTATTTTCCTCATGTAAAAAATCCTTTTCAGTCTTATTCTTCTTTCCCTGAGTTTGCATCTTGTGTGTTTCAAAGAAAGGCAGTTCATCATTCTATCAGTCTATCCATCCTTCAGTTTATCCTTCTATCTATCCATCCATCATTTACTTGTTCTGGATTTATATATTTATTCATTCAGCAAATTCATATTGAGCATCAGGCAGCAAGTGGCAGAAATCAAATGGAAAAGTATCCATAGTTACTAAATGAGACTAGTTTTTTTAATCAAACGTATTTAGAATTCACACTGAGGGAGCGGGGGAAAGGACAATGCTAAATGCTGTCAAGGGAGCAAAGATGACAGAACACAATCCTGCCTTCCAGTATCTTTTCATCTAAGATGGTAGAATGCCATGTTGACAAATGTAAACAATGCCAGAGATCCAAGTTGTTCAATATGGTGGCTTTGAACTGTAGATTAAAATTTTTATTTTTGTACGTATTATAATTTTACTACTGACTCTCACAGTAGTTATTTAACAAGGTCCAATTTAAATCTCACTTATTCTATAGTCTTCCCAACTATCATTTCTTCTATTTAAACTCACTTTGCACTTATATCTACATCACATAAATTTTTGTTTTAAACTGTGGAAGTGGCAGGATGTGAGAACATAAATCAAAGCATCACTGGCTCTCCTTACTTTTTTTTTTTTCTCTGCTGGGACCCTGGACTTAGTCCATCTGCTTCCCCTCTGTATGTAATACATGTTCTTCCATTAACTTTGATTCTCCTGCTAGAATCCCAGTGTGATGGGGAAAACAAATATATAAAACTTAAAAGGAAATTTGGTTCTTTCAATAGTAACGGGCCACAGACTGGGGTCAGAACAGGACCCAGAGCATATACATGCAAAAGAATTCTTCTAGAAGTAGGTTACTAAATTTGTATCTCATCCACATATATACTAACTACACTTTTTAATGATAGCTTTCTGTTACACATTTTCTTGTGTGACAGATATTAAAAATAAAGCTTATAAATAATAGATGTTAACAAAGTGTTTGACCCCTAAAAAACAAATTCTTGTACACCAAAGAGTTGAGAACCACTTATGTGTAATAAATTTCTTTGTTCAAAAGTAAATGGATTAAGCTTGATGGCTTTACTTTCTTTACTGACCCTACCTTTTAGTTTTTCAAAGTTCATTAACTTTGAGTTAATTTATATCTTTTGTTGATGTTCCTGAAACATATCGAGAAAGAACTGGCTGTGAATCTTATGGTCTTCGATTTCAGTTATTGGTTTATGTTTAGTCAGGGCCTTAGCTTCCTCATCTATAAAGCAAGAATACTTTTCCCCTCATTCTTTTAGGTATCTATCCATTTCAGGTATCTAAAATGTATTGAACATTCTAGGTACTAGAAGTCATGCTGTTACAAGGTTGTAACACCAAGAAGAAGGAAGAAAACAAAGCAGGATGCCAGCCTTAATGGCGTCTGTAAACTAGTTGAGGATATAGGCAGACAAATTGTAACACAGCGTGATGCATATTGTTATTGAGGGGTGCTGTGAAAGTACATCAGAGAGGTACATAGTTGGGAGAGTAAATATCATAAAGCATACAGACTGCTAGCAATGCCTTAGTACATACTCCGTAATATCATTGCCTTTAGCCTTGCTATTCATATTTTTCTGTCACCCTCTGCCCTTTCCAACTACAAGGTAAAGCCATAGGTGCTCTGTAGCATGATTGTCAAGTAGACATACAGTGTGGCCCCGGCCAGTGCGGCTCAGTTGGTTGAGTGTCATCCCTTGCACCAAGAGGTCCCCTGTTCAATGTCCAGTGAGCGCACATGCCCAGGTTGTGGACTTGACCCCAGGAGGGGGGTGCAGGAGGCAGCTGATGGATGTTTTTATCCCTCTCCCTTCTTCTGTCTAAAAATTAATAAAAACATATTTTTAAAAATTTTTAATGTACATAAAAAAGGAAAGAAATACTACGAGCTACATATATAATTTTAAATTTTCTAAAAGCCATATCAAAGTAAAAAGAAACATGAAATATATTTTAATAATATATTTGATTTAACTCAAAATATCCAAAATATTGTCATCTCAACATGTAATCAGCATAAAGATTATTTTTATAATTTTACAATACATATTTTACTGTCTTCAAAGTTCCACATATATATTTTATATTTACAGCAGAGCAGCACATCTCAGTTTGAACCAGCCACACTTCAAGTGCTCAATAATCATACTAGCTACCAAATTAGATGACAGGGGTGTATACTTTCTAATTAACTGGGATTAAGCTTCTTGAGAGGCAGTGCACTGTAGGTAGTAAGCATATATTAGATCTTTAATAATAAAACAGCATCATTTCCACCCTTTCTCCCTCTCTCCTTTCCTTATTCAGAAGGTCTCAAAGATAAATTAGAAGCTATGAATCTAGACCCCATTCAGTCCCCAACTTCCCATATAGTGAGGGAGAGAAGCCAATGAGTAGATACTTCACAATACATAATAATTGCTACAAAGAGATAAAATGTCTATAAAAATAGGCTATAACGATGGAGGAGGGAGTCACCAGTTACCTGGGAACGTCTGCATTGGTCTGCACCAAGCACTTAAGGCAGAAAAGTCAGACTATCCCACCCATGTCAGGAGCACCTGCTTTGCTAAAGAACATGCTTCTTTAGCTCATTTCTGGAAACAAAGTGCAAGGTTCCCAGACAGGGCCTCTCTGTAACACTGGTGGTCTGTGGCATACTGGAGGAAAACCAGCTCTCAAGCAGCTGTGATTAGACATAAAAACACAAATGCACCTCAATAAAAGACACAGCTGCACTTCCTTTTATTTACTGTCTGGTCCAGTTAGCTGCAATGTAAGTGTCCGGTTTTTTGGTCAATATACAAATCTTCAAAGGATGACTAGAGACAATAGCTCAATTTCTTGCCAATCCAAAACCTGTTTAGTGTTGGTAACTTGACTACCTGTCCACTCAACTACTCTGGAAAGCTTTTGAAGACCTATATCATCCCCATTGAGTCCATTAGCCTCGTAATGTGACCCAAAGACATGAGGGGGATTCTGTGAAGTCCATAAGAAAAAACTAAATTAAAGACACTTTACTCATTTTCTAAAATAACTTGGATTCAGGGATATAAATATACCTTTCAACAAAAGCTGACTTATTATTCAAAATTGTACACCAGCCCACTATTTTCGCTCTAGAGCACTATCCTTTTACAAATGCCTATTTTACTGAACTTAGTGAGTAGAGCATCAGTAAACAAAACCCAAGTCTGGTTTAGCCTAAAGGGCAGCGAAAGACTGGATGATCCTTCCTTATCCCAAGAGCGCAGAATTCTTACCTGAGTTTGTTTGTTTCCAAATAAATTCACAGTCTTGTTTTACCTTAATTATTGCTTCTTAAAGTATATTTGTATAAGTAGTATATAAAACGTTGCTGGATCTGAATATTTAGGAAGTCGTTCCTGCTTCTTTTGAAGAGGATTTTATGGGCATTTTCCTGTCCTATACGTCCATGACATTCCAGCATGATAAAAGAAACATTAAGAAAATCACTGGAGTAGGTACAACTTTACATCATGGCAATGAGTATTACAACAGAGTCCTGAGTGTGCGAGGCCACGCAGTGTCATATGTAAGTGGACACTGAATATCTCTTTTACTTTTAAAAATGTTTAGAGCTCACAGTTGCATCCTTACCATTGCTATAACAATTTCATAGCAATACAAAGTGTTTGTCACATGAGAAAATGGCTCTCCTGAGAGAAAAAAAAAAAATGCATTTATTACAATACTTATTATAAGGTCTAGTTTTATACCATGTAGAAAATGAAAAAAATGCTAATTGTTATAATATAAACATTTAACAATCTATGGAAATGGTTAATATCAGTCTATCTTTCATCCTCATAAGAAACTCATAAATTGCTATATCAGCCAGCAGTGTAAATTTAAAATCATATTTTTTCCAATGCTCAAAGTCACTAATCATCAGAGAGATGCAAATTAAAACCACAATGACATATCACCTCACACCTGAATGTGGAGAATGGCTCCCATCAACAAGTCAACAAACGACAAGTGTGGTGAGGGTGTGGAGAAAAGGGAACCCTAGTACACTGCTGGTGGGAATGCAGGCTGGTGCAGCCACTGTGGAGAACCGTTTGGAGTTCCCTCAAAAATTAAAAATGGAGCTGCCTTTTGACTCAGTGATCCCACTTCTAGGAATATGTCCTAAGAAACCCAAAACACCAATCAGAAAGAATATATGCACCCCTATGTTCATAGCAGCTCAATTTACAATAGCTAAGATCTGGAAACAGCCCAGGTGCCCATCAGTAGATGAGTGAATAAAAAAGCTGTGGGACATTTACACCATGGAATACTACGCAGCTGTCAAAAAGAAGGATAACTTATCCTTTGAGACAGCATGGAGAGACCTGGAGAATATTATGCTAAGTGAAATAAGCCAGTCAGAGAAAGACAAGTATCACATGATCTCTCATATGTGGAATCTAATGAACAAAATAAACTCATGAACAAAATAGATCCAGAGACATAGAAGCATGGAACAGACTGATGACTCTCAGAGGGAAGGTGGGGGGGGGGGGCGAGTGAGAAAAGATTATCCAAAGAACTTTTATGCATATATGTATAACTCATGGACACAGGACATAGACAATAGTGTGGTGAAGGCGGGGGAGGGCGGAGAGGGGGCAGGTGGTTAGAAGGGGTCAGTGGGGAAAAAAAAGGGAGGACATCCATAATACTTTCAACAATAAAGATAAATTAAAAATAAAATCATATATTTTCCAAAAGAAGTTGTTTTACTATACTATATTTTACTAGTCAAAAAAAAAGTGGGGAATTAATTTTATATCTGTTTTAAAAGAAAAATGTGAGTTTCATGTGTGTTTTACAAATATTTGAACTCAAACTTACATATAAACTGTGAATCAAAGTGGAAAATACCTTGGAAGTTTAATTTAAATCCTGTTTTCTTTTTGGAGAAAGTTACTACTATCTGTATTAGGAAAGAGCTGGAGATAGGAAAATGCTGGAGGCTGGGTCATGAGCTCTTTTGATCATGTGCTCTTTTGATCATGTATATTTGAAAAGTCTCAAATATTTTTCTTATTCATTACTATATCTGTAATTTGCCGTTATTTTAATAAAATCCACTCTCTATCTCTGGGTTGAGATACTCAGTTTCAATGAAAATAATTCAGACTTACACAATTATTTTTCAAATTTTATATATAACAAACAAATAATTTGACAAGTGCTTTTATCTATGACCCTCTGACAGAAGATAATTCTAAATTAAATTCTGATGTTTTATAAAACCATTCACCAATTTCCAATTTCTCTGTGTATTAGAGTATATTTCTTATGAAAAAGATATTAATATTTTCTAGGCACATTGTACAGATATTAACTTAAAATAAGGCTATTGTCTTTTGTAGACAGTTGTCTACTTACTGTCTTTAGTGAAAAAAAGTCCATTTGCAAGGCTTATTTACAATTGTTAAGAATATTTTAAATGTGTGAAAATATGGGTTTATAAAATTATAGTCAATTTTTTCAAACAGCATGTTAAGATGATTAGTGCTTTTAAACAACAAGAATATTTTGATTTAAAAAGGCTAAAATAGTCCTGCTGGAATGTCTTAATTGGTTGAGCATCATCCTGTGCATCAAAAGGTTCCCAGTTCATTTCCCAGTTAGGGCACATACCTGGGTTGCTGGTTATATCCCTGGTTGGGGCACAAAGATATTCCTTTCTCTCTCTATTCCTCTCTCTAAGCATGTCCTAGAGTGAAAATTGAAAAATAAAATAGTTTTGTGTTAAGATAAACTAACAAGTAATATTGAAACATTTTCTATAATCATTAGGCTTCTTTAATATTACATAGCTTCTTTTGGCTCATTTAGTAAACAACTTGAAAAGGGCAGCTAAAATTACATAGTTTTGAATGAGAATTACCCTTTTTTTATATCTTGAAATATTCTTGGGTGAGCTCTGAATAGGAAGGCAATATAAAATGAAATAGAACTTACTTGATTTCAGAGAGAAATTGATGAAAAGAGAGGGCACTGCTATTGAAATCTTTGGCTTATAAACTATATAGTCACTTCTTTATATTTTGAGATATGTACTTAATTGACTGATTTTATCCCCACTGAAATAAGTATTGGAACCAGAAACAATTTTCTTTCAGAATAAAATTATTTTAGATTTTGTATCAGAAAGTATCTAATACAAGTTTTTGGTACTGAAAAGAGTACAGGAATACCTAAGCGAAAGCATGCGTAAATTAAAAGTTGAATCTGTGTAGGGAAGGAAAATCATGCTTTTCTTCTAACCATCTTAGGTTCATTGACTGGGGCTTTGCCAATTGCAAGGACAAAAAACAGGTTCATGAGAGAAAAGGAAACAGAAGTTTATGAACAGGTGCATCCTGCATACACAGGGGGTGTTTAGTGATGGGTAACTCAAATGGGTGGTTAAAACGGGCTCATGTAGCATTTTAGTGAAGAAGAATTTTGTAGAGAAGTTACAAGACAAAGGAAAAGGACTTTGACCTTGCAGGGGTCGCAAGTAGTGGGAAGGCAGACATATGGGGAAGCTAATGGTAAATAAGGGCTAGTTTCAGCAATGTTTGTTATGTGGATTCCTCTGGTCTCTGGACTGATAAGGGTCTTGAATTGTCTTCACTGAGCACATATAAAGTAGGTCCTGTATTTCGGCTGGTAGCGGGAGGACAGAGAGCAGAGAACTTTTCTTCTCAATTGTCTTCAGCTCAAATAATCCTCATTACAAAATGGCATGTTTCTGGGGGGCCTATTCTGCTACCCTTAAATCTATATTTCATTCCTGAAAATTGATGCAAATTTGTGGTCTGGAATTATTTAAAATCTTGGGGGGGAAATGCTATTTCTGGACAGAATGTCCTCAGTGGCCAAAGAGCTCCAATTCTTTTTTTAAATTAAAAAAAAAAAAATTATTTTATTTTAATATGTTTTTATTGATTTCAGAGGAAGGAAGGGAGAGAGCAAGATAGAGGCATCAATGATGAGAGTCACTGATTGGCTGACCCTGCACGCCCCCTACTGGAGACATAGCCCCCAACTTGGGCATGTGCCCTGACTGGGAATTGAACTGTGACCTCCTGGTTCCTGGGTCCATACTCAACCTTTGAACCACACCAGCTGGGCAAGATCTCCAATTATTTACAAAGTCCTAAGTGAAGGAGAAAATCATTTACATGTTAATTTGATTTTTCAAAAAAATTATATAGAATGAGTCAAATTACACAATAATAAAGTCAAATTTGGTAATGAATATATTAAATTATACTAAGATATTTTTAAAACTTGCTTTTAATAATATTTGCTGCATATTTATATAAATTGTGATATATATACATACATGTTATTACATATATTGTGTAATGTTTATATATAAATATATGAATAGTACATCTATATGCTTAACCATTATTAATGCATATAGTTACAAATATACATTTGTAATTACTATAATTTGCTATTTAATTTGACAAAGAGTTAAAATTAATTCACTGACATAATTTTAATCTATTTTTAGGTTTACTTATCTGGCATCAGTGTTACACATTAAAAGTGTAGGAAAAAACCAACCACTACTGAAATGCTAACCTTGCAACCAAATACATACTATAGTTGCAAACTTTGTAACACCATAGACTAAGTAACCCAATGTTAGTTGAAAATTCCAAACACATAAATTGGAGGAAAAAATAGGCCCCACACACACACACACACACACACACACCCCAATAACTGTGTCAAGCACTGTGCTAGACTTCTCAACAAATGCATAGTAGTGGTAGAAACAGGTATATGAACTTTAATATAACAGAATGTTCATAATAAAACCTGCCATAGGAGCAGAGGCAATAATTCTGTCGAGTATGGGTGGACTGGAATCAAGATATGGTAGAGAAGAAGGGAACACTGTAGTCTAGAAGATGTACTGAACTCAACAAGTCTAGGCAGGAAGCACAGTGAAATGGCATCTTAAAACATGTTATCTAGGAAAGAGGGCAGGAGAAAATGAAGGGAAGGAATGTGTTATAAATGCTTAACTCTACTTACATCCTACTATATGTCATACTTTTCCTAGTCCTGTGCTGTTAGTATTATTGTTCCCATTTTTACAGTTGAGGAAATATTCATGCACCTTAAATTCTATAAAATTTAAAACTATAACATCTGTTCCTTTCATTGATTTATTCTGCAATAAATTTCACCTATTAAAAGAAGTAGAAATAAGTGTAAGTGCATGAACAATATCTTCTTTTAGTTAAAAGTGAAGCAAGGAGTCTGAAAGGAGAAAAATAAGAGATTAACGAAACTTTTGAATATATATTGCAACAAAAAGAAAGCATAGAAAAATGTACATAGAAAGACTGTCTAAAAAGATAAAGAGCACTAAGAGAAATGGGCAAAGGCCATCACAGTTAATTCAGCAATAGAAGAGAATTTAAATACATAATAAAGATATAGAAAACATTTAAGGGAGCTATTATCAAAGAAATGTAAATTAAAATACTGAGAGATTTCATTTTAATGTGCAAGGAGTTGAAAAATTGCAATTCTCAATACCTATGGCAAGGTCAAGTTTGCAGGTGACTCGGACTGCTTGGGGATCAATCTATACCCTTCCATGTTATTTTCCATACTATAGATCCATCCTGAAATATGCTGTTTTTTGTTGTTACTTTTTAGTCTCCAGGAAATTTTGTTACTATACCTTGAAGAGACTAAAAGCACTCTGGGGTTTGTGTATATTATATTTACATAGGTACATGTTTATATATAAATATATGAATAGTACATCTATATGCTTAACCATTATTGATGCATATAGTTAAAGGAGCTAAAGCTCCTTAGAGTTAGAAATAAGTTATTTTTTAAATGAATGGAAATCAGGAACCATTCTAGATGGAAGCTACCTCGGGAATTGCCATGTAAGAATTTATAGTTGAAGATAAATATACAGAAAAAAAGAAGTCTGCTTCTCTTGGTCTCATGCTCTGGTTTTCATTTGACTGTGACAGTAATAAAAATAAGGCCCTTAGAAAGAAATGACTCACATCATGTTAAACAACAGGACATCAAGGAGTCGATGAGCATGTTATTTGAGAGAGTGAGAGAAACAACATACATGGGCTTAAATTTTGTTTCACTAAGCCAGAGGACTCCCCAGAAGACTATTTAACATAAATTCCCAATAATTTATTTCTGCTACCAAAAGAATATTCTCCCAATTATGTATGGATGGTTATGCCATGTGTCATTTCCAACCTAAAAATAGCACTATCGACCCAGATTTCATCAATAGGCTAAATGTACCTCATACTAAAGCTATTTATCATCAAATACTACCCACAGAATTTTAGTGTAGTGTGAGTGATTTAATTAATCCCGGTCCACAAACCTAATCGTCTCTAGAGCGGTCTTTTCTTTTATTAAGAAATTGTGCAGATAAAAGCACAAGATCTGATTTTAGATTTGGTTTGTTGTTTTTATTGCAACTCTATTCATTTTTACAGCCCTGATAACAACTGATTAAAAAATCAGACCTGAGCACTAAATAACTAATTTTAGTTCAATAAGACTGAAGACATAATCAATTTTATGAGAAATGATTTGGGCCGAGTCTAGTTAAAATGACTGAAGTAGGTAGATAATGGAGTATTTATCTTTGTTGGAAGAGAAAGCTAGGTGGGGAAGCTTTCAGCTGCTGCTGAGAAGTTTTAACTAGGAAGCCTCCAGTCACAACGGACCATTATGTTTCTAATTGCCCTTATTAACAGAAGAAAGAGGAGCACATTTTTTCCTCTGGAGATTCTTAGACATCCTGCTGTTTTCAAATAAGTGAAATGATATTGGTCAATACGTTTTAGACTTACAAGTTAGGTTTTACCAATCAGCAGAGCAGTGACGTCAGAAAACTGAGCAAACCAAAGGCTGTCAGGTGTTTCCTTATGAACAAAATGTGGATGTTACTTTGTTTTACTTAAAAGAAAAAGTGACAAACCAAATGTGTTGCTAGATGGGTTCTCTGTGTGTGTGAGTGTGTGTGTATGTGTGTGTGTACTGTTTTGGTTTGTTTTCCCCCTTAAAAGTTCTGGATTTTAAATACCTACTTATATAATTACAATAATCAAAATTTGTTCACGTGTTTCTGTTTTTATCCAATGTAAATACTATGGCTTTTTTTTCCTTGTAACCTCTGTTGGTGTAAGCAGTGCTTCTTTCCATACTATCAATACTAAGCATTCTCTAGTTGAAATCTTGCTATGCTCAAAAACATTCTCAGGCACTTCACAGCATATATCAGGAAGCTTTCTCCACTTGGGGAAGAATTTAACAAATTTTCCAAACTTGAGCATTTTTGTGTGTGTAGCATTAGGTTAAAAAGGTCTTAATATTTCCTTCTCTCTCCCTCCCTCTCCCTCCCCCTCTCTCTCTCTCTCTGTGTGTGTGTGTGTGTTCAGCGTGAAGAGTGGGAGAGTATTTTTCATTGAATAATTCCTTGGTATTAACCAATTAACTGAATTTTCATATTCTACAGTCTGATTATTTTCATTCTTCAGTGCATCTTTCATTCACTACCTCTGTCATGAATACCCATTTCAGTTACATTTGTTCTAAATCTCGTATTTTTAAAAAAATATTCTACTGATTTAAAAGTGACTGGAAAGTACTGCTTGATATCAAGAAAGTAAATGATTTAGGACAATGAGAAAACAGACCTGTCAGTCCATTATCAAATAAAAATTACAACAGACAGTTAACAGTTAAACAGGCAAGGAAGACTTTATTCAAGACTATTGCAATAGGGAGAGAAATTGAACTCAACTCCCCTGAAACAAAGTGAAGGAGGATTTTTAAGTGCTGGAGTAAACTAATGGAAGGTAGTGGAGGACTTTGGGGAATGGGGAAAGTGGAAGTTTAATCAAAGTAATTAGGTCATTTCTGTTTGCTAATTGGCACTTGTCAAAGTTAGACTCCTACCCTCCCACAGAGACTGGGAAATATGGGTGGTATCTTTCTTGATGATTGCATTTCAAAAGATAACTCCCAGGACCTTGAGAAATACATTCCTGGGTTGTGGAAGTTTTATATCTCACAGAGACACAGAAAGTCTGACCAGGTTGGCTCAGTGGTTGAGCATCGACCTAGGATCCAGGAGATCATGGTTCTATTCCCTGTCAGGGCACATGCCTGGGTTGCGGGCTCGGTCCTTAGCCTGGGGCTTGCAGGACCTATAAATGACGACTCTATCATCATTGATGTTTTTCTCTTTCTCTCTCTCCCTTCCTCTCTCTGAAATCAATAAAGATATATTAAAAATTAAAAAAAAAAAAAAAGAGAGAGAGAAACAGAAAGAGTTTACAGTTGCAAATTTCTAAAGTAAATGTTCTAAGAAAAAGGTCAGGGGCCCATAGTCAGGAAGAAACCTTTCTAAAATTTAGTCAAGCTGAGGGGGAACGTTAAGGCCATCTCAGTCACCATGAAAAAGTTCCAGATAATTAAACAAGAGGTGGTAAACTTATAATTAATGGCTTTCTAGATGGTCCATGATATGAGGCAGTTTCCTTGAGAGTGAAATGAGGTTCAGATGTGCAACTTCAGTAAGCATCCTCCAGACCCAGACATGAAATCAGCAGCAGTGCAGCATCAAGTCACGTGAAGTTGTCAAGTGTTCTCACAACACCTGAGTCACTGAGTCAACACTGCTGTTTCAGTTTCTGACTCTTTGATAGTGGTTTGCCTGATTCAGTCTGACATTTCTCTGAAAATCTTCTACCTGATTATACACGTAGATAGCCAGTTTCTATTCTTGGGTTTTTCTCTCACAGCACACACACACATACAATTCAGCTTCATGGAGAATTTACACCTTCCCTTTTTTCCTCTCTGATATGTACTTAGACTCTTACATTCTGTAGACAATGTTTAATTTTTAGCTTATAATGCTAGCCAATATTGTTACCAGAGGTGGATATAGTAACCCCAGTCCTCTATAAGTTAGAAATAAAAGAACGCAGGAAAATACCCAGGGAGTGGCAAAAGTAGGTTTACAGTTGAGAGAATATGAAAGTTTATTCTTGTATTGTTATTTATTAATCATTGTATTGTTGTCCATATGAACAACTGTAAATCTACTTTTGCCCCACCCTGATTTACCCTCTACTTATTTTTTAAGGCTTCTTAATATTTGGAAACTTATCTGGAATTGGATGAAACCCTCTTCCTGGTAGGAGATAGAAGTGTGACCATTGTTAGCCTTTTCCACAGACATGAAGTCATGTGATAGGTGAAACTGAGTCCTTATCTTATTGATTTTTATATCCCAACCTTAGAAGTTGGTAAATGTTCAAAAAAATTTTAGTGTTGTTCCAGTGCATGAGCCCTATCTGAGGATTTTGTGAGCTCCTGGGGGATTATATTCTTAAGGTCAGCCTGAGCTCTAAGTTCCTGTCCACCGACTCTTGATCTCACTCAGATTTCACTTTCCACGGCTGTTCTCTTCAGGCCAACACAGATATGGAATGCAACCCCCATCACTTGATCGTCCTAGAAACCTCTCACAGAAGGAATTACCAAGCAAACAGTTAGCAGACCTTATTAATGGTTTGGGCAATGTGTGTGTGCGTGTGTACCTGTGTGTGTACACAGAAATTTAAAATATAAGATTAAACATTTTTATTCTTACAATTACGTTAGTGAGCTTGACGTCACTTTGTTTTCATAGGCTCAACCCTCCTGTGCCTCTTCTTTTCCCTTCCTTAAATATATGTTAATTCCTCATGCAAAACAGCTTAAATTTCTCTTTTTTTATGGTCTTCTTTTTAAAAAGTAAAGCTTCTAAGACCTTACTTTTTACAACCAAACAGAATTATCAAGCTATTTTTATGAATATAAACATTCTCATGAAAAACCTATGTCAGCTGTTAAAATAACCACTTCCATCTCTCTTCACCATTTTATATCCTAGAGTTATTAGGATGTGGGATGTCATACTCAACATGCTCCAAGCTCACATCAAATTCATTGTACCTGAAAGCTGAATTGCTGAGTAGGAAGCTAAGAGAAAATATTTGTCATCTCTTTAAGGTATCTCTTTGCCTAATACAGAGCTAATTAAGAAACATTTAATAGAGCTCTCTCTTTTCGGGCCAGGAACAGAGATTTAACTCTATGTCATTATCTTTCCTGGATTCTATATGCTACAAACCTATCAGCATCACATCATTCTTTCACTTCAACATTGTTTCATAACATTTTATATTTCTCACATTCATTCATTCTGTCAGTCAATGAGAACATTTACTTTGTATCAATGTAACACAGAGCTCAAGGGGAGCTTAGGTCAAGTAAACCAGAAAATAAATAGTAAAATTTCACATGGTACAAAATACTAATAAAATAAAGTAGGGTATTAGATAGAGTGGAGGGAAGGTGGCAGCTCTTTTCAGTAGCGTGGCCAAGCCCTCTAGAAGCATGGGATAGTTGAGGAGACTTGAATGATAGGAGCCAGCTATGAACATATGAGGAAGAGTAAACCAGGTAAAGGAAAGGGCAGAGGTAAGAGCCCTAAAGTGGGACTTGGCTTGAAACATTCAGGGAATAAAAAAGGGGTAAAATACAAAACAAAACGGTGTGGCTAGAATATAGAGAACAGAGAAGAGAGCGGTAGGACATGAAGCCAGAGAGGTAGGCAGGACTGAAATGCTGGATCCTGGTATAGAATTTGGGTGTTTTTTTAAACCATACTGGAGGGTATTTTTTAAATAGGTATGATTTTTATCTAATTTGTCCTTTTTAAAAGTCACTTTGCCATGTGGAAATTATATTCTATATTAGTTATCTTAAAAGTTACCTTCAAGAGTCATCTTAAAACTATTGGTGCACTCTCTCCAAATTGTCTTCCACACCAATGTATTACATGCATGTATTTTGAGTATGTTCCTGACACTGGGCTGGACCCGGAGATTCAACAGTGACAGGAATGTGATTCCCACACCCAAGAACACACAGCCTCATAGAAAAAGATTTTGTTCTGTTTTCTGTAGACAGTTAATATTCTCCACACTCTTTGCATTCTTATTAGAATCAATAAGACCTTCCATGATCTTCTTTTCTGGATCTTGGATTTTTAGTCTTAAACTATATTCCTCCATCCACTTTATACAAAATAAAGGTTTAAGAATGTGTTTGCATTTTCAGCATATTATTGGAATTCTTTGCAATTTTATAATAAATCATCAAAGTTGTTTTTAGCAGGAAAACGGAATTCTTAGTATGGAATAGAACTATAACAGCACCTATATAAAAATTTTTTCTCTAGAGTAGTATTCCAAGTTAGTTCAAGGTTGGATATGTATTAGTTAGGCTAGGAAAATATTTGTGCTACCAGATCACAGAACAGAGTTTCTGTGTTAAGTCATTTCTGTTTCCTCCCTGTACTGACTGCAAAAATGCAGAGAGTAGAAATTGCCCCACAGACTGCCAGGAAAATGCCTGATTATGTGTGAATGTGAATGTTTCTTGACCTTGAGGAACTGAATGATGAACATGAGGGAATTCTTTGGATAGAACACTGGGAAAGGAGCCAAAAAAACAAACAAACAAACAAAAGCTGGGGGAAACACCAATTTTCTGTTGAGATTGAATCTCAGTAAACATGAGGCTGGGGCTTTCTCTGCACTTTTGACCACTTGTCTCGCTTCCCATCCTCCCCTCTCTGTTCATTGGACTTTAAAATTTTAAGGATTTTTCTCAGTCTACCTCATGCACTCTTATGCCCTACATTTTACCTGTACTTTTATTTTTTTTTTTCCTGTACTGTTTTCCCATAACCTAAGAGATACATGCATTAAACAAGTCACTAAAGGACTAGGTCTGTGAAAAATCTATTTTGAAGTTGGAGGAAAAGGCAAGGCAGCTTTCTAAGCGTTCTTTCCCCTTGGGGCAAAAATGCTGCTCAAAAAAAGTGTTCTCCTACAAAAGAATTACCATTTTGACCTTTGAACATTATGGAAACAAATGTATATTGTCTCATACAAATCCAGCTTCTTCGTAGACCGAGTGCTGGTTACTGAAATACCTTAGACCTTCTCTTGCCTTTGTAAAAAGAACTGTTTATTGATGATAAAGGGTGGTTATGGACATTCTTCAGATTTCATAAGGAATATGTGCTCCTTTCATTCCTGCAACAGTACATATCAAAAACTTATTTTAGGCAGAGCCCAAGTGCCCATAGTCCTCCCTGTCCCATGGTGGACAATGAAGAGAAAATCAACTATTACACTACAAATGATAAGGGTTGTGAAGTTTGAACCAGGGGTTACAGCCACGATTGCCTTGCTAAGAATGATGGTCAGGAGGCCAGTTCAAGAAGGGTGACACTTAGCTGAGTCATAGGGACAGATAAAATGTAGCCAGGAAAGGGAACCGAGAAGCAGGCTCCAGGTAGAAGAAACAGCATATTCAAAGGCAAGAGTCAAGGACTGAGGTAAAGTCTGAATATGAACAAAAGTCTGGGCACAAAAGGTTTATGTGGGAAAAGAGATGCTGGTAAGATGTGATCATGGCAGATCGCGTTGAACCTGTGTGCCCAGGGAAAGGTACTGAAGGATTTCTGGTGGGGAAATGAATAAACGGATTCACATGTGTTGAATGTTCACTCCAGTAGTAGGAAATGGGTGGATTGGAAGGGCGAGGGTACAGGTAGAGAATAATTAGGAAACAAGTGCAGAACTCCAGTTAAGAAATGATAAGAGCCCGGCCGGGCGTGGCTCAGCGGTTGAGCATTGACCTGGGATCCAGGCGATTAGGGTTCAATTCCCGGTCAGGGCACATGCCCGGGTTGCGGGCTCGATCAATGACTCCCTCATCATTGATGTTTCTCTCTCTCTCTCCCTCTCCTTTCCTCTCTGAAATCAATAAAGATATATTTTTTTCAAAAATGATAAGATTTTGGCTGCAGTCAGAAATGGGGGAGAGAGGAACTATTTGAGAGGTGATTAAGGGGTGGAATACAGGACTTCTTGAATAATTAGAAGAGGGAGGAAGAAATTCCTGGTGGCTGTCAGGTTTCCAGTTTCGGCATCTGACACCTGCAGTGCTAATCACTGAGACAGAACAAACTGCTGGAAAGACTATGATTCAGCCTCAGTCATGTTGATATTGAGGTGCTGGTTATAAGGCTAAAAGGTCAATGAAAATGGGAACAGCGTGGCCAACGGCCTGCAGAGCAACATGCCCAAGTGTTATTGTGACTATTGCAACACATACCTCACCCGTGACTCTCCATCTGTGAGAAAGACACACTGCAGTGGTAGGAAACACAAAGAGAATGTGAAAGACTACTATCAGAAATGGATGGAAGAGCAGGCTTGGAGCCTGACTGACAAAGCAGCATTTCAGCAAGGAAAGATATCTCCT